>NC_049980.1:9993368-9998825 GCF_000003815.2 Branchiostoma floridae | reverse complement strand
CCGGTGACCAGGTCCACAAAGTCCTGATCTGCGATGGTGATGGTGGTGTCTGGCTTCCCCTGCTTGGGTGTTCCCTTGTACACAGAACCACTGCCAGTCTTCAGATCAATAGCTGAGGAAATATGAAAAAAGTGAAATATAGCTATTTCTCTGTAATGTGCAACTTTTTTGGTACCAGCTTTTACCAAGGTATAAAGGCCTTGAAGCTTTCCACTATCGTCAAGATGTCTGTATATGGGTCTCAACCAAACAATGGTGGTGCATTTTCTTCCCTCAAGTTGCGTCCAAAACACAATCTATGTCTATGTCAGGAATCAAATCCAGAACCTCTTATCATATCAACATGTATGCAACAAATGTTCACGGATAATACTGACACAAAATCTAGGTGATCAGAGAGAAAACATTTCAGAGATTACTCCCAATTTGTCAATCTAAAGCAAAAAATACTTTCTTCACCAGCTGGGCCTACATCACATTTTTCAAATTGGGGCCCGGCCAGGCTTTTGGGAACAAGAAGTATGATATAAAAGACACCAAACTACACAAGACATAAAGGGAATAGTCGTGGGCAATAATTTGTGTATAGTTTTACATATACATTTCCATTTTTTGAATCCACAAACAGCCTGGTCAGGCCCCAGTTTGGAAATGTGATGAAAGCCTATAGAAGCAAGTGAGAATACCAAATACACTTACTCCACTGGGCAGCCTGTTTCTTGTCCTTTGTGATGTTCCACAAGAAGATAGCCTTGACCTTCCGTATGGCGGCGCCGGCGGAGGGAAGCCTCCTGCCCAGCTCATCAAACACTGGGTCACTCAGCAGGGCGGGGCCAGCGGGCTGCTATGGTAACAGGGGTGGGGGTGATACAACAGTGAGAAAAACACAACTACATACAATACAAGATCTAGGGATGATGGAATATTTTCTTTACATTATTTAGTTAATATATGTGTTGGAAGATTCCTCAATCTATACTACTTAACAACATATATGTTTTATGCATTCACTACACTATATCCTACAATGCTAATACCTATTGATATATTGAAGATAAACTAAAAGGTGATGGCATATCTGGTCAGAAGAAATTAAAAGAGTCTCACATATCTAATTCAATGTTGTTATCTGTGCACAAAGCATCATCACTAAGACATGTTCCAAATATTCTATATTATACATGTAGATAACATACTGTGTGCCTCAAATTATCCCACTTTAATTTGATTTATTGGCAAAATCAAACTTCTCCGTATCATGTTTTCAGAAGCATGCTTGTTATTGAGAATTTTAGCTCTAGGGTGAACCCGCTGGACAGGGTCACTAGGAAGTGTGGTGTGAAGACTAGCCCACTGCTGACGTGTCAGGGACCCCAGCAGCAGTATAAATGAGATACTAGATACTACTAATACTACTAGCTCTATCAACTTACTTGTGCCTGCTGGCCCTTGAACAGCCCCTCCAGCTTGGTCATCAGCATCATGTTCCCTGTGATCTTCAGTTTCCCCTGGAAGAAAGCCTGAGGGAAAACATTAAGAATGTCAGACAAAATGGTGGGATAAGGCAAATCTTTTATTAGAGAATACATAACCTTAAATTAGACAATACATAACCTTAAATGTAGTTGTTTATGGCTAAGCCTTTTATCCAATTTGGTGATTCAATTTGAGGATTAAAAAAACAATAAAAAATAAATAAATACTCTCTGTATTTTTAGTAATTTGACAAAAGTTCAAAGTACAAACCGTTTGTCCATTGAGCTTCCCTGACACCAGGGCTACAAAGTCTTCATCAGACATGGTGATAGTGGTGTCTGGTTTTCCCTGTTTGGGGGTTCCCTTGTACACCGAACCACTGCCTGTCTTCAGGTCTACAGCTACAAGCAGATATTAAAGAAAATATCATAACAAATTATTACTAGGGCATTTTTTTAAATCTGATTTTGCAAGAAGTCTGGTCTAATGATTGGCATTTAACTAGTAGTAGACAATTGGATCAGACCACAGAGACAATGTATTTTTCTTTTCAAATGATTAGTTACAATAGACTACAACAAGTTGCAAGTTAGAGTTAGCCTTTAGACTAGAGTAGACATATTCTATATTGTTCTACGCGATTTATTTGTCCCCTTTTCATGTTACCTGCAATCAGCCTCAGGCATGAATTTGCGAGAAAACATTAATTTTTTTTCCCCAAAAACTTTGAGGTGGGAATGATTTTTGCTTACTCCACTGGGCAGCCTGCTTCTTGTTCTTGGTGATGTTCCACTGGAAAATAGCGTTGACCTTCTTCACGAGGTCAGGGGTCAGCTGCTGGGCCATCTGGCCAAAAACAGCATCACTTGGCAGGCCGGGGCCAGCACTCACCTGTTGGTGGAAAAAATATGATATAAAAACTATCATAATGATTTCAAGCTTATCATATTTCAAGAAGACAGTATAGTGAGTAAATATTTAGAATTGTACTCAAAATGTACAAAACACAGACATGTTCATGTACAAAAAAAAATGTCATTGTGAACTGCAGGAAAATCTATAGGCGTATTACAAGCACGACTGATGCCAAATTAGGAGGTAACAAAAGTGTCATGAATTACTGACCTGGCCAGCCTGAGGAGCAGACCTGTAGATAGCAAAATATGTTTATGTGTCATTCCTTGACATACTCAACACAGCTAGATGACATGCAAAGAACACACAAAAATGTCTTTCTATCTTTATCCATAACTGTATTGACTGATTGCTGAAGTCCCCCATACATGTGCTATTGGTATCAACTGCTTTAAAATTTGTAGCAACAGAGTTGTCTCTACAAAATAATGTCCAAATTTTACAGAATCTGAAATCATAAAAAAATGGTGGTGTATTGGAAATTTATTAAGCATTGCCTACAATTTATCTTTATGGGATTTTTTCTTCACACTGTACCTGATTTTAAGGCAGACATAGATGAAGATATTACACAAAGTACACATCTGTCTACCTCAGAGGCTTCAGATACAGAGTGACTGTGTAACCCTTACCCAGCCCCCTCCACCAGATCCACGTAAGCCCCGTTGAGCGCGATGTCCCCTGTCTCCACCACCTTCACCTGCAGGTGCACCCTGCTGCCTTCCTTCCACATGTCAGTCTGCAGGGTCTGTCCTGGGATCACGGGCTTAGCGAACCTCACCTGGGGTGGAACACGTATATGTAGGACAGATCTCCGTTAGTATACCCATAATGCTGCAATGCTGTCTCCAGGTCACCCATCATCCCACCCCGGGATGGAAATTTGCTTGTTGGGACAGAAAATAACTTCACCCCATCCGTCCCCAAAAACACGAAACTATTGAAAATGTACTTTCATAATCTGAAACTGACATATTTAACCAGGAAAATCAACAGCATGCACTTTAAAATAATGAGAGGGATGGAAAAAATCAAGCTGGAGACACCCCTGTAAAGCTGTAACACCCCTCTTTCTGGAGTCCATTCAAGTACAAAAAAATGAAATTCAAAACTTGTACAACAATGCAGAAAATTTTAAAACGTAATATTAGAGGTACAGATCTTAGAGTTTTGCACCTTGATGGCCTTGAACTTGGTGACATCGTTGTTGGCGTAAGTCTTGAGAACATGGCGGGCAGCAATGCCAAAGCTGCACAGACCATGGAGGATGGGCTTCTTGAATCCTAATGCCAAATGGCAGGAAAACGCAGAGTGACATGATGAGACACACACAACTGTTCTTGTCATAATAACCAGTACGTTCAAATGGTATTAGGGCCTAAATCAGAAATCCCATGATGTAAAAAATGTATTTAGATAACAAGTTAAAATGGAACACTTTCTTTAAAGTTTAAGAAATTTAGTGGATATTACTGGTTTGGTTTGATACAAATCTTGGTTCTTAAAATGTAATAAACAAACTCGAGAAAAAATGTAATAAACAAACTCGAGAAATACAGTTTTGAAACACATAAAATATAACTTGTGAGACCATTTGCTGTCAGGTATATCACTATGTCTTTAAGATATACTCACCTCCCATAGCTGCAAAGGTTGGGTCAATATGGAGAGGGTTGTAGTCTCCACTCAGGCGGTACAGAGCAGCCTGAAGGTGGGACAATATCATATGGAACATCTGGCTTACTATATGGAAAGGAATTAACTGTTCACATTGCTTGAAATGGCTGTAATGGTTTTGAATACTAGCATCAAATCTGTATTTTCACTTTTTAATTTCACAGTACAAGTGCTGCAAATTTGTAAACTTGGTATATATGTGTTTGTATATATATATATATATATATTACATTGATAAAACAATAGAATGTACAGTTCAGCATTGTTACCTGATCTATAGAAGTCTTCTGCTGGACAGATGCATCTGGGGCCCTCTTGGGAGCAGGTACGGTGTTCTATATATTGGTAACAAAGTTCAACATGAACTGGATACTCTTGGATTTATGATATCTCTAGGTTTCATACACAACACTGACTACAGCATAATTCACTAGTGAGAAGAAGTAAGCAATGGCCTTCATAATTAGTGTACAACATATCTAGTAGCATAAAATTTTCACATCTGTTTCTTGTTTGAAGTAACAGACATTCCCATGATGACTACCATTATAGCAAGTGTTTTTTTTTTCTGAAGGGACATCTTCAAAATTCTTGATATAGGGAAAAAAAACAGCTGTGTTACCATCTGTGTTACTTTGTGCTTATCTTCCAAATACTGCAAATGCATTTAAGTTCGCGGGGATTTAATTTCGTGGTAATCTCTTACTGCCATGGAAAAATGTTTGCAGTGGTTTTAAGTTTGCGGTGCAGCGGCCACCGCGAAAACCGCGAACATTAAACCACTGCGAAAGTTTCTGCATTTACAGTACATCATGAATTTAGAAATTACATGTAGTATGTTTTCATGTTCTGCATACACTAGATGAAGTGCCAATTATTCTTAAGATAAAGTGAGGTATGAAGTACCATCCATACAACATGTACATACCTTGGCCTTGTCTGAAACTCGCTTGCCATTGAATCCCCCAGCACCAACAACAAATGTGGAGAACTGGTTATATGCAACAAGATCCCCCTGCTCGTCTCTGGTAGTCACTGCAAATAGAAATGTTATTCAGTTGTAAGTACAGGGCTCTAGCCAGCGTCCGTTTTTCCGTCAATTTACGGAAATTTGCTGCGTGTGACGGAAAAATTTTAAAACCAATCCGTCAACTTTGCCGGACAAAAATCTGATAAAAGCTCCTTGGTGGAAGCTACAGGCTGCTTGGGGACGCCGTCCACGGCCGTAAAAGCCACACACTGTTTGTTTTGCTATTGTTATGATTACCCTTTCGCATACGATAATCTCATTAAAACCCGTTTTTCAAGGTCTCAGTTCAGTCTCTCTAACTCCTGGAATAGCTGTTTTCGCGACAATGAGAATTGGCTGACGGAAAAAAAGTCGAGCGG
>NC_049980.1:9990052-9992964 GCF_000003815.2 Branchiostoma floridae | reverse complement strand
CAGTGGAAGTAGTAAAGAGTCACAGGCAGAAGTGCGGATACGAGTACGGAACATTGTTTCTAGCACTGACCGTTAGATTGTGCAGAGAGAAACCCTGAGGGCTAAGTACATGTAAGAGGGTGCAAGGCATAAATGATGTGGATTCAATGAGGGCACCTGAAACATTCATTCAAAGCAAAATTTCCTTCTAACTCAAACTTGTACCATTTACAAAATGTATGTCAGAATAATGGCATTCCATTTATATCATAATGTAAAGTAATAAATTTAAATCTCCCAGCGACCATGTTGGCAAGTAATCGGATAAACAGCAGATGAAGCATTTTGGCCTATTGGCTGATACACTGTATGACATTGATACACTATGATCATATGGTGGAAATGATGTCATATGAACAGCCAGTACCTATCATATCTAAACAGAGAATATTTGAATGTCAATTTGGCACTTACCATCCACAAGGATAAGCATACCAGATCCCTTGTCCAGAATGTCCACTATCTTTGCTTGGTTCTTCAATGTAGCTGGAAATATGGCAAATTTTATATTCATGGCTGATACACAACAGATACCCCTGGACCAGTAATTACCTCTTTAAAGAAGAAACATCTACAAAGTAAAAGGAAGTGGAGAAAGCTTTTGATGTTTTTTGTCTTTTTCATCTATAAATGTAAAATACTATCACACAATGAGGAAATTGTTCTGTCCTACCCTTGGTTGGCATAGGCTTGTAGAGTTCCAAGTACTGTTCTCCATGTAGGACCTGCAAGGGAGTGAAATGTGTAATTTGTTATAGATAACACTCTCCAGTTAATCATTGAAGACTTTAGAAGAGAATATTGCCAAAAAACACAACATATTAAGCTGATATTACAAAAGGTGTCTTGGCTGGGGGTGGATCAGACTGCTAGAAGTACATGTAGATAATGTCATTGTATTTAATTGTTAACATACATTGCATGATATGTGTGAAATCATACAATGTATTGTGCTGATGTTTTATAAAAAGTACTAAAAAACACTCTCCCGAGCTACAAATGCAGATGGGTGGTTCCTTCAACTACAGATCTGCAAAAGACAATTCAATGTCTACAACTGGATAACATTCTGAGATCACTTCCTGACTTTTTGAGTGACATCCATCAATCTACATGTATTTCAGTGTCACATAAAAGCGAAATGTCAGATCTACAGCTACCGGTACATTGTACAACAGTCATACACACCTTGGTGAAATCAATATTGAGACCTGGATTTCCCCTGAAGGCCCCACCAGAGCTGTTGAAGGCTGAGATAACACCGTATGTTGGGAGGGTGCAGAAGTCCTCGTTCAGCTCAAACAGGAACTTGAGGTGGTCGGGGTCCTGGGTTGACATGCCCGCTGAAATGTACAGAGGGACCAGCAATCATAAAATAACTTTGGTGTCATCTTGAGTAGATAAAACTGTAGTGTAATAATACTTTACATGCATCCCAATGTGTATACACACACACACACACACACACACACACACACACACACACACACACACACACACACACACACACACACACACACACACACACACACACTGTGTACAATATTAGCTTGGCCTCTTGATCTACATGTATGCCTTCAATCTTCACAAAAATAATCATGTATAATAGCCATACCTCCAAGTGCATACAGTATGACATCCCTGTGATCGTAAGTAAAGACATTTGGCTCCGGTGTATGTTTCAAAGCTGCCTCCTATGCATGATAAAAACACAAATTCAGATTTTTAGTGTACAAAATGCTGCACAGCCGACATCATTACAGTAAAACATACAAAAGGCCAGCCATGTAGTAGAACACTGAAAGTTTGAAGAGATAGGAAAAGATTGATATTAAGTAGAATATCTGTAGAATACAACTCAATCGGTCAATGTTGCTTTGAATATAATTTGCTCTTTAAGATAATTTGTCTTTTTGCTGGTTTGTGTTGTCAAGGTGTTATCAAGGAAGAATTCTGTGTGCTTTGTTTAATGTTTTAAGAAAGCAGCTATCAACTAAAAGATTGAAAAATTGTACGCATGGATTAAAGTTACAAGAAAATATCTAATAATTAAGCTTTTCCCATTTGATACGAAGTGGAGAAATGTTGATTACTGACCACATCCCTTGTGGTGGTCTTCCCTGCAGTGTCGGTCCTGCGGACAGTTGGAATGCCGACCCGCTGCATATTTGCCATTATCTCCTTCATGCTATCTGTTAGGGTGACAACAAAATACACAATGCATAAAAATCTGCACAATACTAGATTTCCTACAACAGATAGATGTAGGTAATTATATTCTATGTCAAATGTGATTAACACACGTGGTTACCACTGTCATGTGGGTAACAATGTAGTTTTTTTTCTTCAGAGACCAAACAATTCATCAACAAAAGCTGTTTTTTTCTAATCCAACAAAGTGTTTGAAACACATTTGATACATTTTTCTGACACTTTGGAAACAACTGTGTGATTGAAACTGAATATGTCCATTCCTTTACAATTTACCTATGTTGCTAGTCAATCACAAGGATCTACATGCGTGACTGTACTTTCCTATTGAAGTTGGGTGGGGGGATAAAGATTGTAATCCTTACTAAAGCAAAAACATGAAGCACAATTTCATCAGACCACTGTTTTATACATATTGGGAAGTCACATGCAACAAGGTGAGAAATCATTAATAAACACTTTTTTCTTCTTTTGTCATAAAATGGCACAAATGCATTGGAAAATGGTACCACCCCTTGACCATGGTAATAACAATCATTATAGAATTTTATGGGCTAGAAGGCCTAAAGAGTAAAGTGTCAACCAGGATGGAGGGTTCTGGGAGTGTGCCATCAAAAGCATGTCTAACTCTCAAAGATGGGAACTACAGATCTAGATGATAT
>NC_049980.1:9981693-9982963 GCF_000003815.2 Branchiostoma floridae | reverse complement strand
GATGTGTTGTTTGATTATGGATTGGCCATTACACAAGGTCGGGATATAGAGTTAGATTTGTAATGCAACTACATATACAGCCATGTTGCCATACACACAGCAACTAGCGTACGTATACATTGTCATGTACATACCATCCTCTGGAGTCATGGTCTTGTTAGGCCTGCCCACCATGGCACCCTGGGTCCTCTGCCATCTCACTGTCATGCAAAGAAGAATTTTACACAGTTATGCACCTTAAGAAGGGAACATTTTTTTTCAACTTGGCACATTTCCCTCCCCTAATAAATTATACATGCAGTTCACTGGAGCAATGGTCTAGGGGTGCAGCATTTGCCTTCCACTCCACTATAAGAAGACTAGCCCTAATGATAGTAGCCTGTGTGATCAGAGGGAAATGGGCACTGCCACTACATATACAATGTACACACAGAAAGCTGTGGGAACCACAGGAGGATTTAATTACTTTATCAGACAGGCCTGAGTAGGTCCTTTAGCACCAGAAGAAAAAATGAGCTCTTTAGTGTAGTACAGAAAAGTGACAACAAAGTAGCCCATGCAGTTACTGTACTGAAAATGGTAATAAGATGACGTACACTTTGAGATCCACCCCCCTCCCACTTCAAACAGGCCTCCATTCTCCTGACAACTCTCGTGGCACAGGTACATCACCAGTGGGGCGATGTAGCTCGGGTTCAGCATGTCCAGCACCTCTGTGGGAAAATACATTGGATGTACATTTGTACATGGAATATTATCAGGGAAATGAGTCAGGCTCTACAATGTCATTTGACGTGTTTCATTGAGGATAAAAAGATCATCTACATGTACATGAGATTATAAACTAAAGGCAGACTTGTGGCAGCCAGGCATTATTTGTACTGAACAGTACTGAATCAGATCATAAATGTACTCAAGACAATTTGTACGTGCATACAGTACAAAAGAACAATGAAATCAACTGCTTTGCAAATATCTGCACAATTGACTTCAGTTTCAGTAAACTCTTACAAAGTGTAGCCTCCTTCACCGGCCTCTCTGGGAAGCTTGGCAATTTTTTTTTTTGGGGGGGGGGGGGGGTAAGGCGGTACTAATAGGTCGATTCCCGATTTTTAACCCGGAATATGCCGGGAAAGGAATATATGCCGGGAAAGGAATATACACCGGAAAGCTTGTACGGGCTAGGCGAAATCGGCTTCCCAGTAGGCCTGCTACTCTTCGGTATCTACAAAGCCCTATTAAAAAACACTGGGTGACATCCTCAATGGGC
>NC_049980.1:9823149-9824982 GCF_000003815.2 Branchiostoma floridae | reverse complement strand
TCTTAAAGCCTGAGCTACAATCGCGACATTAAGTCATCGCCCTACCCGCTGCCGTGACCCTAGAGAGCTCAATAAAGGGGCTAGCGGTTGCGCCTAAACAGGGCCCATATGCTAGAGAATATCTCGAGAAGGAAGTATCCGAGAATTTTGCGGTTTTCACCTTTCTATTCCTTACTAAGAGACCTTTCCAAGGATACCAAGTGTGCCAGGCCGGAACTTAAAGCCTGAGCTACAATCGCGACATTAAGTCATCACCCTACCCTGTGCCGTCACAGGCGGGGTCTCAATAAATTTAAATAAGCTAGTGGTTGCGCCTAAACAGGGCCCAAATGCTCGAGAATATCTCGAGAAGGAAGTATCCGAGGATTATGCGGTTTTCACCTTTCTATTCCTTACTATGGGACCTTTCCAAGGATACCAAGTGTGCCAGGCCGGAACTTAAAGCCTGAGCTACAATCGCGACATTAAGTCATCGCCCTACCCGCTGCCGTGACCCTAGAGAGCTCAATAAAGGAGCTAGCGGTTGCGCCTAAACAGGGCCCATATGCTCGAGAATATCTTGAGAAGGAAGTATCCGAGGATTTTGCGGTTTTCACCTTTCTATTCCTTACTAAAGGACCTTTCCAAGGATACCAAGTGTGCCAGGCCGGAACTTAAAGCCTGAGCTACAATCGCGACATTAAGTCATCGCCCTACCCGCTGCCGTGACCCTAGAGAGCTCAATAAAGGAGCTAGCGTTTGCGCCTAAACAGGACCCATATGCTCGAACATATCTCGAGAAGGAAGTATCCGAGGATTTTGCGGTTTTCACCTTTCTATTCCTTACTAAAGGACCTTTCCAAGGATACCAAGTGTGCCAGGCCGGAACTTAAAGCCTGAGCTACAATCGCGACATTAAGTCATCGCCCTACCCGCTGCCGTGACCCTAGAGAGCTCAATAAAGGGGCTAGCGGTTGCGCCTAAACAGGGACAATATGCTCGAGAATATCTCGAGAAGGAAGTATCCGAGAATTTTGCGGTTTTCACCTTTTTATTCCTTACTAAGAGACCTTTCCAAGGATACCAAGTGTGCCAGGCCGGAACTTAAAGCCTGAGCTACAATCGCGACATTAAGTCATCGCCCTACCCGCTGCCGTGACCCTAGAGAGCTCAATAAAGGAGCTAGCGGTTGCGCCTAAACAGGGCCCATATGCTCGAGAATATCTTGAGAAGGAAGTATCCGAGGATTTTGCGGTTTTCACCTTTCTATTCCTTACTAAGGGACCTTTCCAAGGATACCAAGTGTGCCAGGCCGGAACTTAAAGCCTGAGCTACAATCGCGACATTAAGTCATCACCCTACCCTGTGCCGTCACAGGCGGGGTCTCAATAAAGGAGCTAGCGGTTGATCCTAAATAGGGCACATATGCTCGAGAATATCTCGAGAAGGAAGCATCCGAGGATTATGCGGTTTTCACCTTTTTATTCCTTACTAAGGGACCTTTCCAAGGATACCAAGTGTGCCAGGCCGGAACTTAAAGCCTGAGCTACAATCGCGACATTAAGTCATCACCCTACCCTGTGCCGTCACAGGCGGGGTCTCAATAAATTTAAATAAGCTAGTGGTTGCACCTAAACAGGGCCCATATGCTCGAGAATATCTCGAGAAGGAAGTTTCCGAGGATTATGCGGTTTTCACCTTTCTATTCCTTATTATAGGACCTTTCCAAGGATACCAAGTGTGCCAGGCCGGAATATAAAGCCTGAGCTACAATCGCGACATTAAGTCATCACCCTACCCGCTGCCGTGACCCTAGAGAGCTCAATAAAGGAGCTAGCGGTTGCGCCTAAACAG
>NC_049980.1:9821085-9822720 GCF_000003815.2 Branchiostoma floridae | reverse complement strand
GGTCCATATGCTCGAGAATATCTTGGGAAAGAAGTATCCGAGAAATTTGCGGTTTTCACCTTTCTATTCCTTACTAAGGGGACCTTTCCAAGGATACCCAAGTGTGCCAGGCCGGAACCTAAAGCCTGAGCTACAATCGCGACATTAAGTCATCCCCCTTACCCGTTGCCGTGACGGTGGGGTCTCAATAAAGGAGCTAGCGGTTGCGCCTAAACAGGGCCCATATGCTCGAGAATATCTCGAGAAGGAAGTATCCGAGGATTATGCGGTTTTCACCTTTCTATTCCTTACTAAGGGACCTTTCCAAGGATACCAAGTGTGCCAGGCCAGAATATAAAGCCTGAGCTACAATCGCGACATTAAGTCATCGCCCTACCCGCTGCCGTGACCCTAGAGAGCTCAATAAAGGAGCTAGCGGTTGCGCCTAATTAGGGCCCATATGCTCGAACATATCTCGAGAAGGAAGTATCCGAGGATTATGCGGTTTTCACCTTTCTATTCCTTTCTAAAGGACCTTTCCAAGGATACCAAGTGTGCCAGGCCGGATCTTAAAGCCTGAGCTACAATCGCGACATTACGTCATCACACTACCCGGTGCCGTCACAGGCGGGGTCTAAATAAGGAGCTAGCGGTTGCACCTAAACTTTCTATTCTCTCATATGCTCGAGAATATCTTGAGAAGGAAGTATCCGAGGATTATGCGGTTTTCACCTTTCTATTCCTTACTAAGGTACCTTTCCAAGGATACCAAGTGTGCCAGGCCGGAACTTAAAGCCTGAGCTACAATCGCGACATTAAGTCATCGCCCTACCCGCTGCCGTGACCCTAGAGAGCTTAATAAAGGAGCTAGCGGTTGCGCCTAAACAGGGCCCATATGCTCGAGAATATCTCGAGAAGGAAGTATCCGAGGATTATGCGGTTTTCACCTTTCTATTCCTTACTAAGGGACCTTTCCAAGGATACCAAGTGTGCCAGGCCGGAACTTAAAGCCTGAGCTACAATCGCGACATTAAGTCATCGCCCTACCCGCTGCCGTGACCCTAGAGGGCTCAATAAAGGAGCTAGCGGTTTCGCCTAAACAGGGCCCATATGCTCGAACATAGCTCGAGAAGGAAGTATCCGAGGATTATGCGGTTTTCACCTTTCTATTCCTTACTAAGGGACCTTTCCAAGGATACCAAGTGTGCCAGGCCGGAACTTAAAGTCTGAGCTACAATAGCGACATTAAGTCATCACCCTACCCGGTGCCGTGACAGGCGGCGGCTAAATAAAGTAACTAGTGGTTGCGCCTAGACAGGGCCCATATGCTCGAGAATATCTCGAGAAGGAAGTATCCGAGAATTTTGCGGTTTTCACCATTCTATTCCTTACTAAGGGACCTTTCCAAGGATACCAAGTGTGCCAGGCCGGAACCTAAAGCCTGAGCTACAATCGCGACATTAAGTCATCACCCTACCCGGTGCCGTCACAGGCGGGGTCTCAATAAAGGAGCTAGCGGTTGCGCCTAAACAGGGCCCATATGCTCGAGAATATCTCGAGAAGGAAGTATCCGAGGATTATGCGGTTTTCACCTTTCTATTCCTTACTAAGGGACCTTTCCAAGGATACCAAGTGTGCCGGGCCGGAACTTAAAGC
>NC_049980.1:9819827-9820928 GCF_000003815.2 Branchiostoma floridae | reverse complement strand
ATTCCTTACTATGGGACCTTTCCAAGGATACCAAGTGTGCCGGGCCGGGATTTAAAGCCTGAGCTACAATCGCGACATTAAGTCTTCACCCTACCCGGTGCCGTCACAGGCGGGGTCTCAATAAATTTAAAGGAGCTAGCGGTTGCGCCTAAACAGGGCCCATATGCTCGAGAATATCTCGAGAAGAAAGTATCCAAGGATTTTGCGGTTTTCACCTTTCTATTCCTTACTATGGGACCTTTCCAAGGATACCAAGTGTGCCA
Organism: Branchiostoma floridae; assembly: GCF_000003815.2. Taxonomy (NCBI): domain Eukaryota; kingdom Metazoa; phylum Chordata; class Leptocardii; order Amphioxiformes; family Branchiostomatidae; genus Branchiostoma; species Branchiostoma floridae. The sequence goes on along the minus strand of NC_049980.1, from coordinate 9,820,665 downwards.
GGCCGGAACTTAAAGCCTGAGCTACAATCGCGACATTAGTCATCACCCTACCCGGTGCCGTCACAGGCGGGGTCTCAATAAAGGAGCTAGCGGTTGCGCCTAAACAGGGCCCATATGCTCGAGAATATCTCGAGAAGGAAGTATCCAAGGATTGTGCGGTTTTCACCTTTTTATTCCTTACTAAGGGACCTTTCCAAGGATACCAAGTGTGTCAGGCCGGAACTTAAAGCCTGAGCTACAATCGCGACATTAAGTCATCACCCTACCCGGTGCCGTCACAGACGGGGTCTCAATAAATTTATATAAGCTAGTGGTTGCGCCTAAACTGGGCCCATATGCTCGAACATATCTCGAGAAGGAAGTATCCGAGGATTATGCGGTTTTCACCTTTCTATTCCTTACTATGGGACCTTTCCAACGATAGCAAGTGTGCCAGGCCGGAACTTAAAGCCTGAGCTACAGTCGCGACATTAAGTCATCACCCTACCCGGTGCCGTGACAGGCGGCGGCTAAATAAAGTAACTAGTGGTTGCGCCTAGACAGGGCCCATATCCTCGAGAATATCTCGAGAAGGAAGTATCCGAGAATTTTGCGGATTTCACCTTTCTATTCCTTACTAAGGGACCTTTCCAAGGATACCAAGTGTGCCAGGCCGGAACTTAAAGCCTGAGCTACAATCGCGACATTAAGTCATCACCCTACCCTGTGCCGTCACAGGCGGGGTCTCAATAAATTTAAATAAGCTAGTGGTTGCGCCTAAACAGTGCCCATATGCTCGAGAATATCTCGAGAATGTAGTAACCTAGGATTATGCGGTTTTCACCTTTCTATTCCTTAC
>NC_049980.1:9817992-9819283 GCF_000003815.2 Branchiostoma floridae | reverse complement strand
GGGTCTCAATAAAGGAGCTAGCGGTTGCGCCTAAACAGGGCCCATATGCTCGAGAATTATCGAGAAGGAAGTATCCGAGGATTTTGCGGTTTTCACCTTTCTCTTCCTTACTAAGGGACCTTTCCAAGGATACCAAGTGTACCAGGCCGGAACTGAAATCCTGAGCTACAATCACGACATTAAGTCATCACCATACCAGGTGCCGTGACAAGCGGTGTCCCAATAAAGGAGCTAGCGGTTGCGCCTAAACAGGGCCCATATGCTCGAGAATATCTCGAGAAGGAAGTATCAGAGGATTGTGCAGTTTTCACCTTTCTACTCCTTACTAAGGGACCTTTCCAAGGATACCAAGCTGTGCCAGGCCGGAACTTAAAGCCTGAGCTACAATCGCGACATTAAGTCATCACCCTACTCGGTGCCGTGACAGGCGGGGGCTCAATAAAGTAGCTAGCGGTTGCGCCTAAACAGGGCCCATATTCTCGACAATATCTCGAGAAGGAAGTATCCGTGGATTTTGCGGTTTTCACCTTTCTATTACTTACTAAGGGACCTTTCCAAGGATACCAAGTGTGCCGGGCCGGAACTTAAAGCATGAGCTACAATCGCGACATTAAGTCTTCACCCTACCCGGTGCCGTCACAGGCGGGGTCTCAATAAATATAAAGGAGCTAGCGGTTGCGCCTAAACAGGGCCCATATGCTCGAGAATATCTCGAGAAGAAAGTATCCAAGGATTTTGCGGTTTCCACCTTTCTATTCCTTACTATGGGACCTTCCAAGGATACCAAGTGTGCCAGGCCTGAACTTAAAGCCTGAGCTACAATCGCGACATTAAGTCATCACCCTACCCGGTGCCGTCACAGGCGGGGTCTCAATAAAGTAGCTAGCGGTTGCGCCTAAACAGGGCCCATATGCTCGAGAATATCTCGAGAAGAAAGTATCCAAGGATTTTGCGGTTTTCACCTTTCTATTCCTTTCTAAGGGACCTTTCCAAGGATACCAAGTGTGCCAGGCCGGAACTTAAAGCCTGAGCTACAATCGCGACATTAAGTCATCACCCTACCCTGTGCCGTCACAGGCGGGGTCTCAATACATTTAAATAAGCTAGTGGTTGCGCCTAAACAGGGCCCATATGCTCGAGAATATCTCGAGAAGGAAGTAACCGAGGATTTTGCGGTTTTCCCCTTTCTATTCCTTACTAAGGGACCTTTCTAAGGATACCAAGTGTGCCGGGCCGGAACTTAAAGCCTGAGCTACAATCGCGACATTAAGTCATCACCCTACCCGGTGCC
>NC_049980.1:9816283-9817575 GCF_000003815.2 Branchiostoma floridae | reverse complement strand
ATCACCATACCAGGTGCCGTGACAAGCGGTGTCCCAATAAAGGAGCTAGCGGTTGCGCCTAAACAGGGCCCATATGCTCGAGAATATCTCGAGAAGGAAGTATCAGAGGATTAGGTCGATCAGAGGATCCCTCCTTACTATGAGACTTCCAATGATACCAGTGTGCCAGGCCGGAACTTAAAGCCTGAGCTACAATCGCGACATTAAGTCATCACCCTACCCGGTGCCGTGACAGGCGGGGGCTCAATAAAGTAGCTAGCGGTTGCGCCTAAACAGGGCCCAAATTCTCGAGAATATCTCTAGAAGGAAGTATTTGTGGATTTTGCGGTTTCCACCTTTCTATTCCTTACTATGGGACCTTCCAAGGATACCAAGTGTGCCGGGCCGGAACTTAAAGCCCGAGCTACAATCGCGATATTAAGTCATCACCCTACCCGGTGCCGTCACAGGCGGGGTCTCAATAAAGTAGCTAGCGGTTGCGCCTAAACAGGGCCCATATGCTCGAGAATATCTCGAGAAGGAAGTATCAGAGGATTTTGCAGTTTTCACCTTTCTATTCCTTACTATGGGACCTTTCCAAGGATACCAAGTGTGCCGGGCCGGGATTTAAAGCCTGAGCTACAATCGCGACATTAAGTCTTCACCCTACCCGGTGCCGTCACAGGCGGGGTCTCAATAAATTTAAAGGAGCTAGCGGTTGCGCCTAAACAGGGCCCATATGCTTGAGAATATCTCGAGAAGGAAGTATCCAAGGATTTTGCGGTTTGCACCTTTCTATTCCTTACTATAAGACCTTTCCAAGGATACCAAGCTGTGCCAGACCGGATCTTAAAGCCTGAGCTACAATCGCGACATTAAGTCATCGCCCTACCCGGTGACGTCACAGACGGGGGCTCAATAAAGTAACTAGTGGTTGCGCCTAAACAGGGCCCATATGCTCGAGAATATCTCGAGAAGGAAGTATCCGAGGATTTTGCGGTTTTCACCTTTCTATTCCTTACTATGAGACCTTTCCAAGGATACCAATTGTGCCAGGCCGGAACTTAAAGCCTGAGCTACAATCGCGACATTAAGTCATCACCCTACCCGGTGCCATGGCAGGCGGGGGCTTAATAAGGAGCTAGCGGTTGCGCCTAAACAGGGTCCATATGCTCGAGAATATCTCGAGAAGGAAGTATCCGAGGATTTTGCGGTTTTCACCTTTCTATTCCTTACTAAGAGACCTTTCCAAGGATACCAAGTGTACCAGGCCGGAACTTAAAGCCTGAGCTACAATCACGACATTAAGTCAT
>NC_049980.1:9775710-9816183 GCF_000003815.2 Branchiostoma floridae | reverse complement strand
GGCGGGGGCTAAATAAGGAGCTAGCGCGTTGTGCCTAAACAGGGTCCATATGCTCGAGAATAAGTCGAGAAGGAAGTATCCGAGGATTTTGCGATTTTCACCCTTCTATTCCTTACTAAGGGACCTTTCCAAGGATACCAAGTGTGCCAGGCCGGAACTTAAAGCCTGAGCTACAATCACGACATTAAGTCATCACCCTACCCGGTGACGTGACAGGCGGGGGCTAAATAAGGAGCTAGCGGTTGCGACTAAACATGGTCCATATGCTCGAGAATATCTCGAGAAGGAAGTATCCAAGGATTTTGCGGTTTTCACCTTTCTATTCCTTACTAAGGTACCTTTCCAAGGATACCAAGTGTGCCAGGCCGGAACTTAAAGCCTGAGCTACAATCGCGACATTAAGTCAACACCCTACCCGGTGCCGTGACAGGTGGGGGCTAAATAAGGAGCTAGCGGTTGCGCCTAAACATGGTCATTATGCTCGAGAATATCTCGAGAAGGAAGTATCAGAGGATTTTGCGGTTTTCACCTTTCTATTTCTTACTATGAGACCTTTCCAATGATACCAAGTGTGCCAGGCCGGAACTTAAAGCCTGAGCTACAATCGCGACATTAAGTCATCACCCTACCCGGTGCCGTGACAGGCGGGGGCTCAATAAAGTAGCTAGCGGTTGCGCCTAAACAGGGCCCATATTCTCGAGAATATCTCTAGAAGGAAGTATTTGTGGATTTTGCGGTTTCCACCTTTCTATTCCTTACTATGGGACCTTCCAAGGATACCAAGTGTGCCGGGCCGGAACTTAAAGCCTGAGCTACAATCGCGATATTAAGTCATCACCCTACCCGGTGCCGTCACAGGCGGGGTCTCAATAAAGTAGCTAGCGGTTGCGCCTAAACAGGGCCCATATGCTCGAGAATATCTCGAGAAGGAAGTATCAGAGGATTTTGCAGTTTTCACCTTTCTATTCCTTACTAAGGGACCTTTCCAAGGATACCAAGTGTGCCAGGCCGGGATTTAAAGCCTGAGCTACAATCGCGACATTAAGTCTTCACCCTACCCGGTGCCGTCACAGGCGGGGTCTCAATAAATTTAAAGGAGCTAGCGGTTGCGCCTAAACAGGGCCCATATGCTCGAGAATATCTCGAGAAGGAAGTATCCGAGGATTTTGCGGTTTTCACCTTTCTATTCCTTACTAAGGTACCTTTCCAAGGATACCAAGTGTGCCAGGCCGGAACTTAAAGCCTGAGCTACAATCGGGACATTAAGTCATCACCCTACTCGGTGCCGTCACAGGCGGGGTCTAAATAAGGAGCTAGCGGTTGCGCCTAAACATGGTCATTATGCTCGAGAATATCTCGAGAAGGAAGTATCAGAGGATTTTGCGGTTTTCACCTTTCTATTTCTTACTATGAGACCTTTCCAATGATACCAAGTGTGCCAGGCCGGAACTTAAAGCCTGAGCTACAATCGCGACATTAAGTCATCACCCTACCCGGTGCCGTGACAGGCGGGGGCTCAATAAAGTAGCTAGCGGTTGCGCCTAAACAGGGCCCATATTCTCGAGAATATCTCTAGAAGGAAGTATTTGTGGATTTTGCGGTTTCCACCTTTCTATTCCTTACTATGGGACCTTCCAAGGATACCAAGTGTGCCGGGCCGGAACTTAAAGCCTGAGCTACAATCGCGATATTAAGTCATCACCCTACCCGGTGCCGTCACAGGCGGGGTCTCAATAAAGTAGCTAGCGGTTGCGCCTAAACAGGGCCCATATGCTCGAGAATATCTCGAGAAGGAAGTATCAGAGGATTTTGCAGTTTTCACCTTTCTATTCCTTACTAAGGGACCTTTCCAAGGATACCAAGTGTGCCAGGCCGGAACTTAAAGCCTGAGCTACAATCACGACATTAAGTCATCACCCTACCCGGTGCCGTGACAGGCGGGGGCTAAATAAGGAGCTAGCGGTTGCGACTAAACATGGTCCATATGCTCGAGAATATCTCGAGAAGGAAGTATCCAAGGATTTTGCGGTTTTCACCTTTCTATTCCTTACTAAGGGACCTTTGCAAGGATACCAAGTGTGCCAGGCCGGAACTTAAAGCCTGAGCTACAATCGCGACATTAAGTCATCACCCTAACCGGTGCCGTCACAGGCGGGGTCTCAATAAAGGAGCTAGCGGGTGCGCCTAAACAGGGCCCGTATTCTCAAGAATATCTCGAGAAGGAAATATTCGAGGATTTTGAGGTTTTCAACTTTCTATTCCTTACTAAGGTACCTTTCCAAGGATACCAAGCTGTGCCAGGCCGGAACTTAAAGCCTGAGCTACAATCGAGACATTAAGTCACCCCCCTACCCGGTGCCGTCACAGGCGGGGTCTCAATAAAGGAGCTAGCGGATGCGCCTAAACAGGGCCCATATGCTCGAGAATATCTCGAGAAGGAAGTATCCGAGGATTTTGCGGTTTTCACCTTTCGATTCCTTACTAAGAGACCTTCCCAAGGATACCAAGTGTGCCAGGCCGGAACTTAAAGCCTGAGCTACAATCGCGACATTAAGTCATCACTCTACCCGGTGCCGTCACAGTCGGGGTCTCAATAAACTTAAAGGAGCTAGCGGTTGCGCCTAAACAGGGCCCATATGCTCGAGAATATCTCGAGAAGGAAGTATCCGAGGATTTTGCAGTTTTCATATTTCTATTTCTTACTAATGGACCTTTCCAAGGATACCAAGTGTGCCAGGCCCGAACTTAAAGCCTGAGCTACAATCGCGACATTAAGTCATCGCCCTACCCGGTGCCGTCACAGGCGGGGCCTCAATAAAATAGCTAGTGGTTGCGCCTAAACAGGGCCCATATGCTCGTGAATATCTCGAGAAGGAAGTATCCGAGGATTTTGCGGTGTTCATCTTTCTATTCCTTACTAATGGACCTTTCCAACGATACCAAGTGTGTCGGGCCGGAACTTAAAGCCTGAGCTACAATCGCGACATTAAGTCACCCCCCTACCCGGTGCCGTCACAGGCGGGGTCTCAATAAAGGAGCTAGCGGTTGCGCCTAAACAGGGCCCATATGCTCGAGAATATCTCGAGAAGGAAGTAACCGAGGATTTTGCGGTGTTCATCTTTCTATTCCTTACTAAGAGACCTTTCCAAGGATACCAAGTGTGCCAGGCCAGAACTTAAAGCCTGAGCTACAATCGAGACATTAAGTCATCACCCTACCCGGTGCCGTCACAGGCGGGGTCTCAATAAACTTAAAGGAGCTAGTGGTTGAGCCTGAACAGGGCCCATATGCTCGAGAATATCTCGAGACGGACGTATTCGAGGATTTTGCGGTTTTCATATTTCTATTCCTTACTAAGAGACCTTTCCAAGGATACCAAGTGTGCCAAGCCGGAACTTAAAGCCTGAGCTACAATCGCGACATTAAGTCATCGCCCTACCCGGTGCCGTCAAAGGCGGGGGCACAATGAAGTAGCTAGTGGTTGCGCCTAAACAGGGCCCATATGCTCGAGAATATCTCGAGAAGGAAGTATCCGAAGATTTTGCAGTTTTCATCTTTCTATTCCTTACTAAGAGACCTTTCCAAGGATACCAAGTGTGCCAGGCCGGATCTTAAAGCCTTAGCTACAATCGTGACATTAAGTCATCGCCCTACCCGGTGCCGTCACAGGCGGGGTCTCAATAAAATAGCTAGTGGTTGCGCCTTAACAGGGCCCATATGCTCGAGAATATCTCGAGAAGGAAGTATCCGAGAATTTTGCGGTTTTCACATTTCTATTCCTTACTAAGAGACCTTTCAATGGATACCAAGTGTGCCGGGCCGGAACTTAAAGCCTTAGCTACAGTCAAGACATTAAGTCACACCCTACCCGGTGACGTCACAGGCGGGGTCCCATTAAATAGCTAGTGGTTGCGCCTTAACAGGGCCCATATGTTCGAAAATATCTCGAGAAGGAAGTATCCGAGGATTATGCGGTTTTCACCTTTCTATTCCTTACTAATGGACCTTACCAAGGATACCAAGAGTGCCAGGCCGGAACTTAAAGCCTGAGCTACAATCGAGACATTAAGTCATCACCCTACCCGGTGCCGTCAAAGGCGGGGGCTCGATAAATTTAAAGGAGCTAGCGGTTGCGCCTAAACAGGGCCCATATGGTCGAGAATATCTCGAGAAGGAAGTATCCAAGGATTTTGCGGTTTTCATCTTTCTATTCCTTACTACGTGACCTTTCCAAGGATACCAAATGTGCCGGGCCGAAACTTAAAGCCTGAGCTACAATCGCGACATTAAGTCATCATCCTACCCGGTGCCGTGACAGGCGGGGTCTCAATAAAGGAGCTAGCGGGTGCGCCTAAACAGGGCCCGTATTCTCAAGAATATCTCGAGAAGGAAATATTCGAGGATTTTGAGGTTTTCACCTTTCTAATCCTTACTAAGGTACCTTTCCAAGGATACCAAGTGTGCCAGGCCGGAACTTAAAGCCTGAGCTACAATCGAGACATTAAGTCACCCCCCTACCCGGTGCCGTCACAGGCGGGGTCTCAATAAAGGAGCTAGCGGTTGCGCCTAAACAGGGCCCATATGCTCGAGAATATCTCGAGAAGGAAGTATCCGAGGATTTTGCGGTTTTCACCTTTCGATTCCTTACTAAGAGACCTTCCCAAGGATACCAAGTGTGCCAGGCCGGAACTTAAAGCCTGAGCTACAATTGCGACATTAAGTCATCACTCTACCCGGTGCCGTCACAGTCGGGGTCTCAATAAACTTAAAGGAGCTAGCGGTTGCGCCTAAACAGGGCCCATATGCTCGAGAATATCTCGAGAAGGAAGTATCCGAGGATTTTGCAGTTTTCACCATTCTGTTCCTTACTAATGGACCTTTCCAAGGATACCAAGTGTGCCAGGCCGGAACTTAAAGCCTGAGCTACAATCGCGACATTAAGTCATCACCCTACCCGGTGCCGTCACAGGCGGGGTCTCAATAAAGGAGCTAGCGGTTGCGCCTAAACAGGGCCCATATGCTCGAGAATATCTCGAAAAGGAATTATCCGAGGATTTTGCGGTTTTCATCTTTTTATTCCTTATTAAGGGACCTTTCCAAAGATACCAAGTGTGCCGGGCCGGAACTTAAAGCCTGAGCTACAGTTGCGTTATTAAGTCACCCCCCTCCCCGGTGCCGTCACAGGCGGGGGCTCAATAAAGGAGCTAGCGGTTGCGCCTAAACGGGGCCCATATGCTCGAGAATATCTCGAGAAGGAATTATCCGAGGATTTTGCGGTTTTCACCTTTCTATTCCTTACTAATGGACCTTTGCAAGGATACCAAGTGTGCCAGGCCGGAACTTAAAGCCTGAGCTACAAACGCGACAATAAGTCATCACCCTACAAGGTGCAGTCAAAGGCGGGGTCTCAATAAACTTAAAGGAGCTAGCGGTTGCGCCTAAACAGGGCCCATATGCTCGAGAATATCTCGAAAAGAAAGTATCCGAGGATTTTGCGGTTTTCACCTTTCTATTCCTTACTAATGTACCTTTCCAAGGATACCAAGTGTGCCAGGCCAGAACTTAAAGCCTGAGCTACAATCGAGACATTAAGTCATCACCCTACCCGGTGCCGTCACAGGCGGGGTCTCAATAAACTTAAAGGAGCTAGTGGTTGAGCCTGAACAGGGCCCATATGCTCGAGAATATCTCGAGACGGACGTATTCGAGGATTTTGCGGTTTTCATATTTCTATTCCTTACTAAGAGACCTTTCCAAGGATACCAAGTGTGCCAAGCCGGAACTTAAAGCCTGAGCTACAATCGCGACATTAAGTCATCGCCCTACCCGGTGCCGTTACAGGCGGGGGCTCAATGAAGTAGCCAGTGGTTGCGACTAAACAGGGCCCATATGCTCGAGAATATCTCGAGAAGGAAGTATCCGAGGATTTTGCAGTTTTCATCTTTCTATTCCTTACTAAAGGACCTTTCCAAGGATACCAAGCTGTGCCAGGCCGGAACTTAAAGCCTTAGCTACAATCGTGACATTAAGTCATCGCCCTACCCGGTGCCGTCACAGGCGGGGTCTCAATAAAATAGCTAGTGGTTGCGCCTTAACAGGGCCCATATGCTCGAGAATATCTCGAGAAGGAAGTATCCGAGAATTTTGCGGTTTTCCCATTTCTATTCCTTACTAAGAGACCTTTCCATGGTTACCAAGTGTGCCGGGCCGGAACTTAGCCTTAGCTACAGTCGCGACATTAAGTCACACCCTACCCGGTGACGTCACAGGCGGGGTCTCAATAAAATAGCTAGTGGTTGCGCCTTAACAGGGCCCATATGTTCGAAAATATCTCGAGAAGGAAGTATCCGAGGATTATGCGGTTTTCACCTTTCTATTCCTTACTAATGGACCTTACCAAGGATACCAAGAGTGCCAGGCCGGAACTTAAAGCCTGAGCTACAATCGAGACATTAAGTCATCACCCTACCCGGTGCCGTCAAATGCGGGGGCTCGATAAATTTAAAGGAGCTAGCGGTTGCGCCTAAACAGGGCCCATATGGTCGAGAATATCTCGAGAAGGAAGTATCCGAGGATTTTGCGGTTTTCATCTTTCAATTCCTTACTACGTGACCTTTCCAAGGATACCAAATGTGCCAGGCCGGAACTTAAAGCCTGAGCTACAATCGCGACATTTAGTCATCATCCTACCCGGTGCCGTGACAGGCGGGGTCTCAATAAAGGAGCTAGCGGGTGCGCCTAAAAAGAGCCCGTATTCTCAAGAATATCTCGAGAAGGAAATATTCGAGGATTTTGAAGTTTTCACCTTTCGATTCCTTACTAAGGGACCTTTCCAAGGATACCAAGTGTGCCAGGCTGGAACTTAAAGCCTGAGCTACAATCGAGACATAAGTCACCCCCCTACCCGGTGCCGTGACAGGCGATGTTTCAAAAAATGGAGCTAGCGGTTGCGCCTAAACAGGGCCCATATACTCAAGCACATCTCGAGAAGAAAGTGTCCGAATATTTTGCGGTTTTCACCTTTCGATTCCTTACTAATGGACCTTTCCAAGGATACCAAGTGTGCCAGGCCGGAACTTAAAGCCTGAGCTACAATCGTGACATTAAGTCATCACCCTACCCGGTGCCGTGACAGGCGGGGTCTCAATAAAGGAGCTAGCGGTTCCGCCTAAACAGGGCCCATATGCTCGAGAATATCCCGAGAAGGAAGTATCCGAGGATTTTGCGGTTTTTGTCCTTTCTATTCCTTACTAAGGGACCTTTCCAAGGATACCAAGTGTGCCAGGCCGGAACTTAAAGCCTGAGCTACAATCGCGACATTAAGTCATCACTCTACCCGGTGCCGTCACAGTCGGGGTCTCAATAAATTTAAAGGAGCTAGCGGTTGCGCCTAAACAGGGCCCATATGCTCGAGAATATCTCGAGAAGGAAGTATCCGAGGATTATGCGGATTTCACCTTTCTGTTCCTTACTAATGGACCTTTCCAAGGATACCAAGTGTGCCAGGCCGGAACTTAAAGCCTGAGCTACAATCACGATATTAAGTCATCACCCTACCCGGTGCCGTCACAGGCGGGGTCTCAATAAAGGAGCTAGCGGTTGCGCCTAAACAGGGCCCATATGCTCGAGAATATCTCAAAAAGGAATTATCCGAGGATTTTGCGGTTTTCATCTTTCTTATCCTTATTGAGGGACCTTTCCAAGGATACCAAGTGTGCCGGGCCGGAACTTAAAGCCTGAGCTACAGTTGCGTTATTTAGTCACCCCCCTCCCCGGTGCCGTCACAGGCGGGGTCTCAATAAACTTAAAGGAGCTAGCGGTTGCGCCTAAACAGGGCCCATATGCTCGAGAATATCTCGAGAAGGAAGTATCCGAGGATTTTGCGGTTTTCACCTTTCTATTCCTTACTAAGTGACCTTTCCAAGGATACCAAGTGTGCCAGGCCGGAACTTAAAGCCTGAGCTACAATCGCGACATTAAGTCATCACCCTACCCGGTGCCGTCACAGGCGGGGTCTCAATAAACTTAAAGGAGCTAGCGGTTGCGCCTAAACAGGGCCCATATGCTCGAGAATATCTCGAAAAGGAAGTATCCGAGGATTTTGCGGTTTTCACCTTAAGATTCTCTACTAAGGGACCTTTCCAGGGATACCAAGTGTGCCAGGTCGGAACTTGAACCCTAGGCTACAATCGTGTTATTAAGTCACCCCCTACCCGGTGCCGCGACAGGCGGTGTTTCAAAAAATGAAGCTAGCGGTTGCGCCTAAAGAGAGCCCGAAAACTCAAGGATATCTCGAGAAGGAAGTATCCGAATATTTTGCGGTTTTCACCTTAAGATTCCCTACTAAGGGATCTTTCCAACGATACAAGGTTTGCCTGGCCGGAACTCGAAACCTAGGCTACAATCGCGTTATTAAGTCACCCCCCTACTCGGTGCCGTGACAGGCGGTGTTTCAAAAAATGGAGCTAGGGGTTGCGCCTAAACAGAGCTTGATACTCAAGAATATCTCAAGAAGGAAGTATCCGAATATTTTGCGGTTTTCACCTTTCGATTCCTTACTAAGGGACCTTTCAAACGATCCAAGGTTTGCCAGGCCGGAACTTGAACCCTAGGCTACAATCGCGTTATTAAGTCACCCCCCTACTCGGTGCCGTGACAGGCGGTGTTTCAAAAAATGGAGCTAGCGGTTGCGCCTAAACAGAGCCCGTATACTCAAGAATATCTCGAGAAGGAAGTATCCGAACATTTTGCGGTTTTCACCTTTCGATTCCTTACTAAGGGACCTTTCCAACGATACTAGGTCTGTCAGGCCGGAACTCGAAACTTAGGCTACAATCGCGTTATTAAGTCACCCCCCTACCCGGTGCCTTGACAGGCGGTGTTTAAAAAATGGAGCTAGCGGTTGCGCCTAAACAGAGCACGTATATCATCATCATCATCATCTGGTGTATTTTGCCAGCCAGTAGGTACCCCAAGTATGAGTAATGAGGCTGTTTAACGTGGTCGTGGCACCTCCTCGAGGACGGGACCCCCGTTTTACGTCCCTCCCGGAAGACGATTTCGTGGAAAACTTCGTGAGGCTACAGCAATCCGGACGTCTTTGCTTGGTCCCCCATCCAAGCACTACCGGACCGCTCGTTGCTTAACTTCCGAGATCGAGGGATCGGGCATACTCAAGAATATCTCGAGAAGGAAGTATCCGAATATTGCGGTTTTCACCTTTCGATTCCTTACTAAGGGACCTTTCCAACGATCCCAAGTGTGCCAGGCCGGAACTTGAACCCTAGGCTACAATCGCGTTATTATTGGGAGGAAAACTTGTAAAGGTGTTGATACACCTTGTAAAGGTGTTGATACACCTGTTTTGTCCTCCCTTCCACTTGTTTTTGCATGTGGTAAATTCAAATAAAGAAATAAAGATATTAAGTCACCCCCCTACCCGGTGCCGTGACAGGCGGTGTTTCAAAAGTGAGGAGGTTCGACGACTCAAATTTTTATAGCAGGGTGCAAAAGTAATTAAAAAGAATTTAGTATGTTGGAGTTCAGGGTAGAATCTACAAAATGTGAAAATGAGCTTAAGTTTGCCCTCTCGTTTTCCCAGAAAGAACACTTTGAAATGATCCCCAGCGGAGGTTACCATACTGCAGTCGACGCACGGAAGTATAGTGGTAACAGGATTTGTGCGCGAAGTTATACCTAGCCAAACAAACATCGTAACCCAAGTCATACAGCCTCAAAACTTATGTATTCCTCTACTATCCACCACAGTTTCCGAATCGCTGACGTATACAGAAAATTTTCTATGGTATTTCAAGAACTGCGACGTACTATTTTGTGCCTTACCTACTTTTGTCCACGGGGGTCGCCCATAAATGCTGTGTTCTGCTACATTAAGGTAGCAGAGTACAGTCAGCCTATGGGCATTTCTATAGTTACGGACCACAATGTGACTGACATCGACGCGGATAAAATCATATCAGGGTGCACTTCTGAAGCGCGACAAACTAATATGTTGAAGTCAAGGATATAACCTATAAAATAGCTGAAATGCAAAGAAAAAATATCGTTTTTTTTTATTTGACGCCGACTTTGAAATGGGGTCATGCGGGACCATGCGGAACTGCAGCCGTCTCACCGTGGCAGACAGCTGTAAAGGTCACGCGCATTTATACACCGAATGAACAAACATCATAAACATACACATACGACCTGAAAGTCGACTCCTTATACAACCATATTGTAAAGCTCATCCCCCGCTGTCTTCCACGTTACAGTGTTTACAGGCGCTTCCAGATTTCAGTCGCACTACTTTTTTACCCCCTACGTCGGGGAGGGGGGGGGGGGGGTCGCGGTAAATACTGTACTCTGCGGCCTTGATTCAATTACGCGCCAACATGGCCGTCTGAGGATTCAAATTATAATAGTCCGATGTCCTGAAAAGCCTGCATAGTTACTCCAATGAGGTTACTGGTAGATACGGTTCTGTTCATTTACCGGGTTGTTGTTTCCCGCCTTTCAGCTCGTGAGGAATGCACTTGTCACGCGCAGATTTGCATAATAGAGAGATAACATTACCTTGGTTTGAAGTCTACAGTCTGTTATCTTCCACTGGTTGGGTTCGACGGAGCCGATTCCTCAAGTCTTCTTATATTTCAGCCATACCATAGGTATGGTGAAATATATTGTATTCGTAATGTTTCTTTCTTTCTTCTTTCTTTCTTTCTCCTGTCAAATCTTCAGAACACGGTATCTCCGTTGTTCCTCAACCGAATGACTTGAAATTTGGCACAAGGGTAGAGTGGGCCAATACCCTCGGACGTTTTTTTCACTTTTTCCATATCTGTCTCTTAAATGATTTTATTAAGGTTTTTTGGTCATCTTAAGGCCAAAACTGTATATTTGGGCCCCCTGTACCCTGGTATAATAACCGAATTAGCTGAAATTTGGCACAGATGTGCCTTGATAAGTCCCCCATATAGATTCAATATCAGTTTTGGTGTACGGTATAACAAAATGCTTATTTTTGCGATTTTTTGGTCATTTTTTTACCAAAAAAGGACACTTTTGGCTCCTGTACCTTGGTTTTAGAACCAGATGACCTGAAATTTAGTATAGGAGTGCCCTAGACATATGTGCACATGGATTCAATAACACTTGAGGTATACAGTACAACAAAATGCTTAATTTTGCGATTATTTGGCCATTTTATGACCAAAAAATACACTTTTGGCTCTTGTGCTCTGGTTTTAAAACCAAATGACCTAAATTTTGGTAAAAGGGTGCACTAGATATTTATTCAAATGACACATGTATAATTTTTGTCATAGACTACGTCAAAATGATATATTTGGGGATTGTTTTGTCATTTTCCAATAGCCAGAGGGGTCAATGACCTTAAGGTCGTTGACCCCCAGCTGCAGATTGCACCTACTGGCATATATGTCTATTTAATCTAATTAGATAGGTAACCAATCACTTAGCCTGAATCTATATCCTAAAGAGGGGGGGTGGCAGGTCGCGACTATTTATTAGGGCGCTAAGGTATGTACTGGGTAGAACCGGAAATGACGTCTGACCGTCGTACCCAGGATGCGTAGTGGGTCTGCACACTCTGGGAACGACGGTCACGTGACCTTTGCCAACATGGCTGGTGCGGACAGCACGTCACCGGAACGTACTGCGCCTGCGCGAACATTCTAAACTCCCGGGAGACGCCGGGAGACCCGGAAATGACCTGCCTGGCAGCGAATCCATGCGGGTTTACTGGTTAATTGCAACAATACAGGAGCTCGATTGCTTGATTCAGCTAGCCTTGTGCAAGGTTACAGATGTGGATAATCTGAATAAAACAATGTTACTTGATAATAATGCTTGGATTGTGTTAATACCTGTCATCAAAAAGTCGACCCTCTTTCTACTGTCCATTCGAAAAAACACCTCCTGTGTTACTTAAGGACCGCATTTAAGAAAGTATGTGCGTATATAAGGGTAAAATCCTGTTTAACATTTTCCATGGAACCATGTCTCTAAAATATATCGTGCAACAAGCGGGATTTCAATGCAACGTTGACCAAAACACCCTCACTTGGAGTGTCAATATGTGGTTTAGAATCGAACGTGTTAATTTACACCTGTAAAAGATCAATGACGCACTGGGAACCTTGTTTATCTGTGTTTATCGTGCGATCGCGATGCCAGCTGCTTGAATCAGGTCAAATGAGGTCAAAAGTCATAGTGCATGCTGCTAAACTACAATCAGACACCACAGTAAACAGCTTAGCTTAGCGTATCATTGATCAATAAAACAATTCCTCTGCAACTTTGCGTCAATGATGTGTTAAGTAGCTATTTTGTCATAAAAGTAATAAGAATGTGTGCTTTTTGGAGGCTATAGAATGTCAAAGCATTGGAAATCCTTCCCCGATCGTCGATTGACATCGTAACTCTCCTTACTGCTAGTATTTGTTTTCGCGGGCAATTCAAAAACCCGGAAGTAGCTGCACCCCAGTACATACAGCAGCCCAGCCATGGAGCGCGTCTGCTTCCAGCGCTTCCGTCGACCCACCACTTGCTTCTGTCCTTCACCATCTACCGGGTCAAGCACTCTTACTTTGATCATAAAACGGCCCTCACGTCTTGTAACAGTATTTAATAATCTAAAGTCGTCTGCCATCTGCACGTCCTGCAAGCGTGATGTGGACAAGCCCCCCCCCCATGTTTACACACTTATCCAGACTACACACACCCAACGAAGTGATCAAACGTAAACCAAGTTTGAGCTTAGTGAACTTAAGGATAGACATATGCAATGTTCTCTTCTATATGATAAAAGTATGAAATATACAGATACATTCACAGTGAAATCAATGCAGAGAAATAAGCAGGGCAACACAGTGAAACATCAAAAATGATTTATATTTTATTCTCAATCATGTTAAATCTTCAGTCCATGTAATCGCAAGCCAAAAAGTCCTTATTACTCTTATCAACTGCCAAGGCAGTATCAAAATCATGACATGATAAAACAATGCTAGAAAAGGCTGAATTATAAGTCGAGCAATGCCTTGTGTTATAGATCCCAGAGCCTGCCCAGGACGGACAGCAAAATATTGCACACTATCTGCCCTAGCTTAACAAACTGACATTCATGTAAACTAATGGCTGTCATGCTGTTACAAAAGGTCATGAACTCAACATTCATCAGTACATCAACTTACGGCATCACAATGTCTGCAATGCTTTTTTATTACATTACCTTCATATTTACTACGAGGGGCGTGCAATTAGTAATGGTCCTGACCCACTTCCAGTTGTCTGATCTAAATGAAATTTTGTATGTGTAATAATTCATATCTCTATGGGTTATGTTGCAAAAGACAGCTCTGAACTAATTGTGGTTTCTGATTTACTGGTGTTTGAACTTAGTCAGGTGCGAAATGGACCAGGTGTGAAATGGAACCAGTTGAGTGTCGCGCAGTGATCCGGTTTTTGTATTTGAAAGGACGCACACCAAAGAAGACTTTTGATAAAATAAATGAAACTTATGGTGAAAATGCCCCATCATATGACCTTGCAAAACGCTGGCATCCTGAATTCAAAAGTGGCTGGAAGTCTGTGGAAACAGCTCCCAGACCTGGTCGTCCCTCTTGTGCCATTGATGAGGCATCAGCAGGACCAACCTGGGGTGTCCTACAAAATCGGTTTCCAGAGCTGCATCAAACGATGGGAGAAATGCATAACTCTGGGTGATTCCTATGAAGAGAAAGACTAATAACTGTGCCAAGTTTCATTAATCTCCTGCTATGGGAAATGGGTCAGGACCATTACTAATTGCACGCCCCTCGTAGATGTCTTGTTTTAACTTTTTGACCCTATAAATAGAGTGTTTCTATTAAACTCGCCAATTTCTTGGGCAAGAACATGTTCAAATTCCACAGCTTGTTTAGTAGACACAGTTGAGAACGGATTTGGGACAACATGATTTGCCTCCTCAACTATCCACAGAGATCCAGTGGAGAAGTGTGTATCATACAGTCTGTTGCCCTCAAGTACAATGTTATTGCCCATGGTAGATAAAGAAAGACATCTGTGAGCAAGCAGAAGGGATATCAGCACACAAGCATTGTTCCCACAAACTTGTCCATCTATGGTAGATGCTAATGATCTGTAGTTAGTAGAAAATGATTGTTTTCATCTAACTAAAAAAAATCATTTTCTAATAAAAGCTGCAAACGTGACTTTATAACTTCCATCAGTATGCACATGAAAAACTAGCTTCATTGCAGTGATATGTACTAAAGTGCTGTATTTTCTCATAGAAAAAGATAATATTAGGGGCAATAAAACCTGCTAACTTCATCCATATGGCCCAAAAACTCAGATTTAGAATTCTTTTATGCCCATCGATCAAAATTCGTTACTGTGTTTCTTATTCTTTATTGAGGATACAATGGTAAGTCAAAATGCCAATATAGGCAATCTTGAAACAGTTCATGGGGGAAAATGACCTTGATGTTTGAGGGCCGTGTTTGGCAGTTTAGTATAATATGGTCACAACTTTTTTTCCGTTGTTTCACCATGTTGTTGTACTTGAGCCACTGGTCAGGTCTAGTCATGCTTTTCAGCAGGATGTCCCATAGGCCAGGTGCATGCTTGTTTGCAAACCCTTCCATCTGATCAGGGGGATACTGCCGGAACTCCTTGTCCTTGACCTGAGCTCTATATAGAGCCAGCTGGAAGCTCCTACCAGGGTAGGCAGGTCCTTTCCTGCAACAAAGATGAAGCTGTGTTCACACATATAAAATGGCAAAAGTATTACATGATCATCGACATCGTACCAATCATGGAATGAAAGTACACATTGTTTGATACTCTCATTGGCTAAACAGAGATGTTGCTAATCCTCACTTGGGCCTTCCATGTTGTAGGTCTCATGGGTCTGGAGAGCAGGAGCCAACTTCAGTGTAATAACATGTGTGGCACTTTAAAGAGCCCGGTAAAACTATTTAAAGACCAGATAACGTAAACTGCAGAATTAATGGGCAGGCCCTACTGTATACCCAGAGTGGGAACACAGTGTCTGTGATCTCCACTGCACAGCAGTTCATCTTGTTTGACTACAGGCGGTGGCACCATTTTTTAGTTGTGTGGGCGAAAATTTTGCATATCACCAAATCGAGCGGCGAAAGCACGAGTCATTGCAATGGAGACCTAAACCCTCTGAACAGTATTTCCTGCATTTTGAGGGGCAAATTTTGCTGCCAGACTAAGCTACATGTATCTTCATTGGCATTTCTATTAAACACATCTTATCATGCCATTGCATGGGAGGTCTGGAGAAATTTTGAAATCAGGACACTTTAAACGTTATTTCCTGCATTTGAGGGGTATATTTTTCTTGTAAGCAAACCTCTTAAAGTTTGATAAAGAAATTTCTGTTAGTGGAAAAGGTTTTTAGGACGACGTTCCGGCAAGATATGTCCACCATGTTCAGAGCTGAAGGCGCGAGTCCAAGCAGGGGAGGTCCTTCGAAATTTTGAAATCTGGACCCTCTGATTCTGAAACGGCATTTCTATTCTACCTATTTTTTTGCTGGCAACCGCCCCCACTGTGCCACCGCCAGTGTTGACAGTCATCTGCATGGACAAAATGGAGCAATACTTACCGTTGCACAGAAGGAAGCAACCCATCCTTTAGGATCAGTAGTCCAGTCCATGCTGCAGGCTACAGGCCCCTTGGCACCATCAGGCTGGGAACAGTTGTAGTACTAGTAGTCAGCTGAGTGAGTACCACACACATGTTCCTGAAAGTTACAGATGTTTAACAAAGTTCATGAAGTGAAGATGTTTGAAAGCAACTGATTCAGTGGTTGCTACAAATGAATTGTCTTTCATTTCCATTTCATGCATCACAGTTCAGGAGAAAATTTGTAAAACCTCTGATACAGATGTTACTTCCATGTGACATGGCTTATTTAAATACAAGTTCATGTAAAGATGACATTGACAGTGTTTTCAATTTTATACATACTATGTTCAAGTTGACTTCTGTACCTTCTATGTTGTCAGCAAAAATGACATTTGCAGGTATTTTGATGTGCTAAAACGGTTATGTCCATGTCCATGTTCCAAAGCTAATCCAGGGCTCGAAATACCACCTGCATATGGAAGTCAAATTGGAGCTGTGCGGGTATTTCTGGTGTCTACCTGCATCTAACCTGCACTGGTCCATGTACTGGGTTTTATACATAAAGGTCATGATATAGGTGTACGTGGATTGTTACTAGCTGCATTGAATGTTACCACCTATTAAGTATAAAAGAAAAAATAGCAATGGTTCCTGAACAATTCTAGTATGATCCATACTAACAACTAATTCAGAGTGGTGCAGGTAAAATTTTCCTTGTTGCAAGTAATATTCAACGTTACCTGCAGAATGCAGAAAAAAAGTATTTCAAACCCTGTAATCTCAAACAGTGACACATCGACTTTCACTCCATACTTCATTTAATTATCCTTTGTTTCTCAGGCAGCTCTTCAACATGGCCCATGGCTTCAACTTACCAGCCACCCATATGGTCACCTTGTCAGGATCAGGAAGCTGAAGGATCGCAGCTGTTTGTAAACAAGGGCGAATGCACCTGAAAATGTAGACAATCTTAGTTCAGCTGCTTCAAGAAGTATGACAGTGTTGTTTTGAACAATGTCATGTAAAATGTTTCTTCTCTGTTGGCTTTATCACTCCATTCCTGTGTTAACATCAGCTCACCTAATTAAAAACCAAGTATTGCAGAAATATTTAGGCAAGATAGTCTATCTTGCAATAGGCCTAAAATATTTCTGCAATACTTGGTTTTTAATTAGACCACTTTAGTCTGAGATCTGAGTCTGCAAGTCAAACAGGAATGGTAGATATCTTTGAATG
Organism: Branchiostoma floridae; assembly: GCF_000003815.2. Lineage (NCBI taxonomy): Eukaryota > Metazoa > Chordata > Leptocardii > Amphioxiformes > Branchiostomatidae > Branchiostoma > Branchiostoma floridae. Next base: position 9,799,260 of record NC_049980.1, on the reverse strand, counting down.
AGGCTAAGCTATTTTATTTATGTTTGTATAAGGTTGAGCTACTAGTACATTCAGCCTTGTGACATCCACTGCTCTGTTAAAGCTGGAACCAACCTACATCCAGACTGATGAGTCTGGGCCTCTGGAGATAGTGTTTGATTGGTTTACATTGTTTATAATTGAATTGTAAAGAATACATATTGGGCTGTTCCAAAAAATAATTGAGAAGGGGGGGTGGAAGAGGTCTCAATCCAGCTTCTGACCCAACCCCCCCATCCGATCCAGATTTTTTTTACCCAACCCCCCCGTCCAATCCAATTTCATCATTTTCACCCAACCCCCCTATCCTATCCAGATTTCCCTGACCCAACCCCCCTGTCCAATCCAGATTTCCCTGATCCACCCACCCCTATCCTATCCAGATTTCCCTGACCCAACCCCCCTATCCAATCCAGGTTTCTCTGACCCAACCCCCCTGTCCAATCCAGATTCGCTTCATCCTGTCCGTTCGAGATTTCGAGTAAGAAATTGATGTCCATTTTCAGACATTTTCTAATGAAAAAAGACCTGCTGTTCATCAGCCAAATCAGTCATTGGACACGGGTGCTGTCCTGGACCAGCATCCAAACCATTATTTGCTAACGTTATGTGTACATAAGATAAAAATACAAAGAGTGGTCCGACGTAAGGTGATAAGCAAATAACATTACCTGAAACTACAACAGTCAACCTTCTGTACCAGCACATCTGATATAAGATGATGATGGCCATGGCCACCTACAACACAAAGAAGAAGAAGAAGAAATAGTGAATACTGAACACATAATTTTTGCTACCTTGTGACATTATTTTTAATTGGAGGGATGGGTGTTGGTAGGGATGAAAATAAAACATCTCATAAACAAAGCTACTCATTTGAAGGAAGCCAACATGGACAAATCAAACAATCTCAGCCCTTGTCACGAGGATTTTCCTCTACCTATAGGGAGTAGGATCAGGTATGCGCCCTCCCCATTACGTGTTGCCTTGCCGAAAATGACCAAATTTACGGTAGTTAGTCTCATTAAAATCCTATCGATCGCATTCACGAACCTACCTTTGCAACAAGTGAAGTCTCCCGCTTCTCCCGCCTCGTTTAGACGCAAAGTTATCTTTGATTTTCCAATTTGTAACGCAAAAATGATGTTGAAACATGCGTCAGACACAATTTTAGCCGCCATAGTGCAGCCAGCTGGCGTCCCAGGATTCGCGCAGGCGCAGTACGTTCCGGTGACGTGCTGGTGCGGACGTCTGTCCCGAGCAGACGACAACCGCTACCAGCAGAACTGCCGAGATTTTCAAGTCTTTTAAGGAGTTTGAAGAAACCAAGTCAAGATTGGAGGAGGGTACTTGTACAAAGTACAATGGGATCCATAAAGAGGCTGATTTCGGCAAAGAGAGTGAGTTTTCATACATCGCTTGTTTTCGCGCGAAACTTGGACGAGAGTGACGTAAAACAACACAGTAGGACTATTGCCAAAGTATCCAAACAGTGCAAATATCTAACTTAAGTCCTTGTATCGTTCTCATATCTCAAGATCCGCTTTACAAAACACTTACAACTTTGCTTTTATGCTGTTGTTGTTGTTGACGTCCCTGCTTTACGTCAATTGTTCCGCTAGACATGGTCCTCTCCAAGCAGATACTCTCCAAGCAGAGGTTAGGCTCCGGCTGTTTTTTTTAGTCTTTTTTATCGGGCTTTCTATTTTGTATTGTATACACAGCAAGATACTGAGTATCTTGCTGTGTCAAAACCTAACCTTTTTAACGTAAGGTTTTTCATACAGTAGGGTTCTGCACAAATTGTTTTGCATATTAATGTAATATATAAAACCACATTGTGCAGGGCTCGAAATACTTTTTTCTGAATACCTGCACCGGTGCAGGTAATATTGAAAATTACCTGCACCAGACAAATTTTACCTGCACCAATCTAAATTTAGGAAGTACGGATCATACTAAGATTGTTGTAGAACCATTGCTATTTTTTCTTTTAGGCGGTAACAGTGAATACAGCGAACAATCCACATACACCTACATCATATGACATTTATGTATAAAACCCAGTACATGGACCAGTGCACGTTAGGTGCAGGTAGATACCAGAAATACCTGCACTGCTCCAATTCTACCTGCACTACCGTGCGTATGCAGTTGGTATTTCAAGCCCTGCACATGCTCCAGACGGTCTTTATCTCTTTACTTACAACCCATTTTGACCTAAGGTCTTCTTTAGGGTAACGTTAGAATTGCAGTGTTACAAACCAATATAAACCAATAACTTTGTTGACAATAAAATGAAGTAATCCTTTATCTGCTTATGAGCTTTCATTCCGATAATCCTTTATCATTCATATCCATACACCACTTACTTTTTAATGAAAAAGTGTGTCACATTTTATTTTCTATTTCTACTTTTATTTCATATTCACACGGAAGAATTCAAGCAAAACAAGATTCCAGAATACACATGATTGATATCTTTGACAATGAGAATATAACATTACTTATGTACAAATGTATAAAGTTGTTTTTATCCCATATGAGAAAACAAGAAAACATAGCAATCTGTACACAGGTGATTCTAGAAGTTTTGAAGTAAGTATTGCGATAGAATGCATCTGGCTGTATAATGGAGTTGTATAATGGAGTTATTACATGACAGGAAAAGGCAAATATACAAAAAAGAATAGCAATGTCCATGCCATCTGGCTGTAAAAGTATCTATCAAATGGAATACAGATACTTTGCAAATACATGCATTACTGGTTCCTGGCAAAGTCATGATAATGTGATGTACACTGGATCAAAATGAATTCACTGTGGTCACCATAACTTGTTAAATAATGTGAACAGGGTTTTTGTAGCCGTAGGTTATCTAGGGGTGGGTACCGGTACAGAAAATCCTGGTCCGGTTCCGACCCGAGCAGACGACAACCGCTACCAGCAGAACTGCCGAAATCTTCACGTCTTTTAAGGAGTTTGAAGAAACCAAGTCCAAATTGGAGGAGCGTACTTGTTCAAAGTACAATGGCATCCATAAACAGGCTGATTTTATTCCGGTTCCGGGCCAGAGGATTAGGTCCAGGTCTGGACCAGAACCTGGTCAAGATTATAATTGTGCTGTTACAGTATATTTTAGAGAGTATGAATGTTATTAAAAAATTATTTACAATGTAATAAATAATGCTAAGGAATCCAAATTGGGCAGCATATTGTACTGATCTTGTGATTTTCAAGTAGAAACATATGGTAGACATGAATATGAACCGAAAATAGTTTCATCAGGTTGGTAGAATATAGGACATAGGAGAACTCTTTTTACAAAACAGGCAGTTACTTACATTGCTTACGTTTCCATGTATCTTAGACACCTTCGTCAGAGCTTCTAACTGAAGTTCTGCTTCTCATCGCTATATGTGGTCAATGTAGGTGGTGCTTTTGCTGTGAGAAAACAATACCAAATGTGGCTAAGCTTGCATCCCCCCTCGTCCCGGTTCATCACTGGGGTTGATTTTCTTATCCAGATCGGCTCTTCAATCCATCGTGTCCGTCTGTTGTCTTCCGTCTATGACCATGACCCCCTGCCAGTCAATTACGCAATTGGTCCTGGCAATATGATCTGCAACTGCCGACCTCTTTTTTTCTTTTTGCGCATGTCTTTTCTGAGATCTTGTGTATTTGATGGCATCTAGGTTGTTGCCTTCTTTTTTGTGTTCTTCTACTCTCTTCCCAAAAGTCCTTCCTGTTTCACCGATATACACCTGGTCACAGTTCTGGCATGGAATTCTGTAGACACAGTCTGTTTTAGCTAGCTCCTCCTGTTTGTCCTTGAGATGCACCAACAGACTCCTCAGTGTTGTTTTAGGTTTGACTGCAGTGGCTATCCCATGTTTCCGAAACACTCTTTCCACAGGTTCTGTGACTTGTTTGATGTAAGGGATAGTCACCATACCTTTTGACTTTTCCTGTTGTTTGTTGCTCAGTTCTTTCTGTTTGGGTCTCTTCTTCTGTTGTTCCACTTTGTTGAAAGCCCACCAAGGTAGCCACAGCGCGTGAGGGCCCTCTTGACATGTTGTGGCTCTTGTTCTTTGTCCTGGACTTCATCGGTCCTGCATCGGTCCAGTATGGTACGAATTACTCCTAGCTTTTGGTGCAGAGGGTGGTGGGACTGGAAGTTGAGGTATTGGTCCAGTTAGAAGCTCTGACGAAGGTGTCTGAGAGACATCGAAACGTAAGCAATGTAAGTAACTGCTGGTTATGTAAAAAGAATTCTCCTATGTCCAAAGAATATGAAGTTTACTTTCAAATCAACCTAGTATCAGGTCCACCGTTTTTTTCAGGTCAGTTACTGTCAGATAGGTCCCACAAAAATAACGGTTTTCTATCATTACATGGTACCCAGCCCTATGGTGTACAGAGGGAAAATTTACATATTACTGTGTATGTATACTAAACAAACCTCTTAGCTAAGCATGGATACAATCATTCACTTAATCTATCATTAAGATCAAGATGCGCATTACACAAGTCAGCTGGTTGGTTGGTTGGTCACTAAATGTCAGAAGTACATAGATGTTTACGACATAACTTTCAAAAACTTCATAAGGGACAGATCAAAACTAGAAAAGTACATGCAGCAAGTTCTCATTAATTGACATTAAACAGCAAATCAGTTTCAATAACCAATATCCTTACAAGTTGTTTTGAGAGTCTTCAGGGTAAGATGGTGTATGCAGACAGTCCAAGTAACATTAGCAAAACACATTGTCAGTGTAAAATAACCTATCATAATTAGCCCCATTAAATATTCATGATTATATTTTCACTAACATTACCTTGTAGGTGATAGGTGTTTTAAATTATTGTACGTAGTAGACTACCACACATGCTGTCCGCATCTGGTCTCGTTTGCTACTGTTACTTGGACTGTCTGCATTCGTACGTCCGTTTGTGTCTGTGTCTGTGTGTCAACAAGATAACTCAAGAGCGGCTGGGTTGATAGGTTTCATGGGCCCCATAGCGGCTTCCCTTGGTACTGCAGCACGAATTCCGGTTTTGCCATCTTGTGTTCTGCTACATTGTATACATGTATATGTCATAAGAATTTGGGTACCCACTTCAGCCTCTGGAAGCCATATATGTGAGATGTAGTCCCTCAGCTTCTCACTCTCATTCCAGATGTCAGATTCTAGGAAAGGCTGGAGAGGAATTCCTCCTGTGTGGAAGAAGCAGCAAGAGTTCTCAGCAGCTTCAGCAGTGTTTGTTGATCATGGCTAACACCATGTTTTTCTGTGTATGCAGACAGTCCAAGTAACATTAGCCAAACACATTGTCAGTGTAAAATAACCTTCTATCATAATTACCCCCATTAAATATTCTTGGTTATATTTTCGCTAACATTCCAACATCTCAGTCAGTTGATCCTTAAGTTCTTGAAGGTACTCCTCATCTTGTAGGTGATAGGTGTTTTCAGTTATGGAAAGTAGTAGACTGTATACCACATGCTGTCCACATCTGGTCTCGTTTGCGCTTCTTTGATGACTTCTTCTCACGTAAAGAAACAGGGATGAAAGGTAGCTGTGTAGCACTTGCTGCTTACTTCCACCTCTACAGATGCACTTGTACTTGGACTGTCTGCCTTCTGTCCTAGACATGAGTCATCTAAGGTGAAAAGGTGGTTGTCCTTGTAAGATGATAGAAGCTTTTCCCATCCCCAGCCTCGCACTTGATGGAACACAGCAAAGAAATGTTTCCATGGCAAAAAGCATGTGCAGCAAGGTATGGCTCCATCATCTCCGAAGTAGACGGTGTGGTATATGGATGGTTAGCTCTGACTCTTCACACTGAAGGTGTCATGGTCAATCTGAATCACATCATTGGACTTGAATTCTATGGCTTCTTCAAGTCTTGACTTCATGTGCTATACAAAGCCCCTTGGCCTGTCCCTCAGATACATGGGAATGTTCTCATTGTACCTTCTGTAGGTGCAAGAGCTTTCGATGTAGCTGTGTGGCACTGCTTACTTCAACCTCTACAGATGCACTTGTGAGGTCAAGTAGTGTTGTTGCTACTGTTACTTGGACTGTCTGCATTCTAATGTCCGTTTTTGTCTATGTCTGTGTCTGTGTGTCAACAAGATAACTCAAGAGCGTCTGCGTTGATAGGTTTCATACTTGGTTTGTTAGTAAGGTGTGGTGAAAGCTGGAAATAATTAGATTTTGGGCCCCATAGCGGCTTCCCTTGGTACTGCAGCACAATTTCTGGTTTTGCTATCTTGTGTCCTGAACAAGCTATGATTTTTGTGTGTTAGATTGCTTGTGTTCAGTAAAAGTAAAAAAAGTTTGGGCCCTTAGAGTCTAATTTGGTATAGCAGGGGTATTTTATGTCAAAAAATTCTGCAGAGGATGAAATAACTCAATAAGGGAACAAAGTTATGCAAATGATGACTTAAGTCATTCACATAAAATTTACAAAAGCTCTAAGTATTTCATGTAGGTATGAGGTCGCCGAACTCTAGATATAAGACAGAATAAAAACCCAAGGTTTCTTTAATTAGATATCCCAGTTGAAGTTTAATAGCTGGATGTGATTTCGCTAATTAACTACATTCACTTTATTGTGGTGATGTTTCTAACACAGACATTCAACCATCAACGGAGAAGAGGATGTACTTTCATCTAACTGGAGTGCCATTTGATGGTTCACCATTCCAATTAGTTGGGACAAAGGTGTATGAGTGCCATCTGGGGAAAGATAGGAACGCTGCGGCAAAGGATAAATACCACGCACAAAGACAAGCACAATCGGTACATAATTCAACAAGTTTAAGTAAATTATACTTGAGTCTCAACAACTTTTGTCCACTTACAGTAATTGTGTTATGTTATTATCTGATAACAATGTGAAAATGATCATTTTATTTTTGAATGAAAATTTCTTCTATCATCTTCATAAAGAAGGCTATGTTTTCTGTGGTATGTGTTTGTATGTGAACTAGTAACTCGAGAAGCTAAGGGTGGATTGTACAATACATGTACAACCAAATCAACAGTAATACCTCCAGGCTTGCACAGCACAAATTTTTTATAAAAAAAATTGTTTGGGTGAAGTCCTTGCAGCCAAGAGGGGATCTGATCTTTGCATTTCATGTCATCTGAGGTTCCCTATTCTGGCTTGATACATGTACACATATACTGTATTTAAGTTTGCGGAGATTTAATTTTGCTGTAGCAGCAAAATGGACTTTCGCGTGGGTTTTCATTTCGGGGTAACACCATGCACTGTAGTCTCTCACTGTTATGGAAAAATGTCAGCGGTGGTTTTAAATTTGCGGTGAAGCATTAAACCACTGCGAAAATTCTGCATTTACAGTATGTCATGTTCTTTCATTAGCTCGAAGACCATGCCTTCCAAGCACGACGTTGCTCAGTTCAGACAACTAAGAAGATGAACTGCCCTGTCCAATTCACCGTCTATCACATCATCAAGTTTCCCGATGATAAATTCAAGGTACTGTTAATGTTAGTACTAGAGTATTCAATGTCATAATTCCATTAGTTTGTACAATGTTAATTTCAGAATGAGTACTGTTTCTGTGTATATACCAATCCTTTTTTTTACTGTCCTAGATTGATAAGGACACTGATGCTAGGAGGAGGAAGGCCTCAAAAGACTTGAAGAAGGCCATTGATCAGAAACCATCATCTGTTCAAGCTACTGTTCAATTCCATACATGCTTTCCAACTCTGACAGAACACAAAAACCATCCAACTGTTGGAGAGGTAAGAATACAAAACTAGAAAGGGAACGTTTCAGAGAAAATGTATGATATTTCCCTCCTAATAATAAAGTTTTGGTGCTGTAAAGCACAAAATGCATGTCTTTGAATTTTAGAATTACCTGTGCAGTGTCTTGCCTGGTCTCTAATCTAAGGAAATTTATCTTACTTTTATAACTGTTAAGTGTCTCACCTGGTCTGAATGCATGTTACTTACACGTACATTGTCTCAACAGGCCTGTAGTCAATGAATAAACAACTTACACACATTTTAGAATTTTCATGAAGCATTTCACAATCCTTACCAAAGGAACATCCCTATAATCTTCCCTCTAATAAATATTCTGTGTTATTGACAGGAAAACCAAGTCAACAGCAAAAAAAGAGTTACATGTGGCAGAACCATTTTCATTAATTTTGCAATTCTGCGCACTATTGCACTCAAAGAGCGCTTATGAAACTATGTCACTTCTGGTCTCCCCGTTAGAACCCTCCTAGGGTAATTTCTGGAGATGTAATTCCTTGCTTGAATACAAAAATATAAAAGAAGACTAAGTTTTCTTTTCCTCCATATGCATGGTTAAAGAAATCAAATCAAAGGCATATTGCAACTTTAAAATCCAACACTACACAGGTCGCCGAACTGCGTGAAGGGGTAGATGAGAGGGTTAAAGGGAGGATCAGGACCCTCGCATTGAACGGCGTGAAAGACATCCGGGAGATGAGACGTCATCTCGACGCGTATGTGAATGATGACCTCTTTAAAGAGCAAGATCTCCCGCCAACTACAAGGAGGCGCTACAACCCCACTGACAAGGACATACGGAACAACATGGACAAATCAAAAGATCGCATTAAGAATTCCAAAGAAGATCAATGCAATGTGCAGGTAATGTGCAATAGGCTACAAAGTTATATAATAACTGTTGATGTTAAATGCAAAAATTAACAAGAGTTTGTAGAATTCTGACATGCATAAAAAGTATTGGGTGTCTGTAGATGTTTTTTTTTTAATAAATGATGGAAGTGCATTGGGTTTGTTGTACTCATCTCTATCATGTGGTTCGGTTTGTTATCATGTCCTGATGTAATTTTCTTGTACCCAAGTAAGGGTTAGAACATGGTCACGTGGCCTTATATGATTTTAAAACGCCAGTGGGAGTCGAATATTTTTATGTAGCGAAATGGACCATTGTTTCGAGTATAGTCCATTCACAAGTTTTCATGATGCCGGCTATTCTGCTTGTTTTATGTTCTGAAGATAAGACACTGTTTTACACCGGCTGTGTTATGTCTGAATTGTTTTCCGTAGAGAGATTGAAACCGTTTTTACTTAAAAGTTCCATGATACCGCCCATGTTATGTGTTTTTCTGAACTGTTTTCTTTAGAGATTGATGAAACTGTTAGTTTGATGACACCGCCCGTTACCTTCTGAACTGTTTCCTGTAGTAGAGATTCAAACTGTTTTCCAGACATGTTTGCTTGACGTTATCATTAAAAACTTTGTTTACTTAATGGCATTGTGTTTCTGTGTATATTCAAAGATTCTTAGATAGGTATGCCTTATTGTTAAAGCCTGTTTGAATGACCGTAGGCCGTATCTGTCTCCTTAGATGGACATGCCTAATAGAATGGTCTTAAACCGGCAAAACAACCAAATGCAAAGGCAACTTGTGATATCAAGTACATAGACACCTAACCAGTCCCATAGACAAGGATGACCAAAATCAAGCCTGTCAAACCACCATCACCAACCCATGTACCAAATATCACTGCAATCCCCAAAAACCTATCACATACTACACGATCACAATCACTACAAAGGAACTTGACTGACTACAAACAGCCAGAAACACAGACACACCCCTCTTGGTAAATGGCATGTACATCTTTAACTAACTTACACAGGTCACAATGCTTACAAACTGATCATTAATTTTACTACTTGTACTTAGAATAATTATGGCACTTTCACATTATTCATGCAAACTAGGGAGTTATTTGCATGACTGACATCTGCTAATCTTCCACCTGCCACAAAATACATGTTACATGTATTTGAGTCATATAGTAGACAACATTGTAAATATAGATTTTCCTCATTAAGTATTCAAATTAAGGGTTTATGAATTATGCTTTTTCATTATCCAAAAGAAACGTGTCACAAATATTAGTTATTTCAAGACCGAGAAGTGTGCTAAGGTTCATACCTCTGTTAATAAGAAAGTCGGCAAGAACATTACGAATACTAGAGTATGTGTGTGTCCGATAAACACATATCATCATCAAATAAATAAATAAACCACTATACCAAGTATCATGAAGATCCATCAATCAGTTCTCCAGTTATACTGTTGACCATCATAAAGACTCACCTAACACTACGGCAGATTTTCAGGATAATAACCTTTTGCCATGCAAACATTTCTTTGCTGTGTTCCATCAAACACCAGGCTGGGGATGGGAGAAGCTTCCATCGTCTTATACAAAGACAACCCCCTTTTCACCTTAGATGACAAATGTCCAGGACAGAGGGCAAATGCAGACAGTCCAAATACAAGTACATCTGTAGGGTGTAAGTAAGCAGTGCTACACAGCTACCTTTCATCCCTGCTTCTTTACCTGAGAAGAAGTCATCAAAGAAGCTAAAAAAAAAAGACAATCAGAAGAGGAGGACACTCTGATCATGATATCCTGGTCAAGGGCTTTGGCTACATACTAACTCACCAAGAAATTCTTTGGCTACATAATATATCACCAAGACATGCCCTCCTTACAATGTCATACTCTGCATGAGGGTCCCTTCCGGTTGACATTTTCTCCTACAAAAAATTGAAAAGGATTGTAATAACCACATAGGGTATGTACATACTAAAACTAATTCAAATCTACCAACCCCTGCTTGATTTAATCTCTTCCAAAGATAAAATCGCCCATCAAGAAAATGGGGGGATGGTGGGACATGTTACTCTTTAAAGAGGTCATCATTAACATACGATGCTAGATGATGTCTCACCTTCTGAAAATTTCTCACACCTTGCAATGCGCGAGTGTTCACCCAATTACAAATGTATATTACATCAGAAGTGCAAAACTATTAAAATTTCATGAGGTTCTTGAGAAAAATCTAAGACAAGTTCGGGAGCATAAATGTTCTAAGGACATTTCTATCAGCAGTTACTGAAAATAACAACATAAAATCAGCCTGTTTATGGATGTCACTGTACTTTGAACAAGTTCTCTCCTCCAATCGGGTCTTAGTTTCTTCAAACTCCTCCAGAGACAGGAATGCAGTGGGCTTATAAACTTTCCTCATTAACAATGCAAATTAGCTGTTGATTTGCATAATAAGCCTTAGGCTATCTACATATAAAAAATCATGACGATCTGTTCATGACTACACGTTCACAAGTTATTCTCGTCCAAAGTGTGAATGGAAATCAGTACCTGCAGTTCCAAAAAACACTAGGGGTTCAAACTTGCAGCATTTAGTCTCTGCCCTAAGGGCTAATCTACCACTAAAACACAACGGCCACAGCATTTCCAGTCCATTGCGACGGAATCATAGTTTATATGTACTAAATTGAACATTAGCTGATGTTGGTGTTCGCCTTTTATCCTGACAGATGGTTTTGACAAAAATGCCCTTGCTATCTCAAAACTAGCTGCTAGGGGACCCAAACTTATATTACTTCCTCCTGGGTACAAGAGCTATAATCTTAAACCCATAAATCGTGACCATAGCTTATTCAGAACACAAGAGAGAGCAAAACCGGAAATTGCGCTGCAGTATCAAGGGAAGCCAGTAGGGGGCCAGAAATCTGATCATTTCCAGCTTTAGTCACACCCTACCAACACACCAAGTATGAAACCAATCCACCCAGCCGTTATTGAGTTATCTTTACTCGTGAAAAATAAATCCCTGACATGTCTGTAAAGTTTTTGGAATTCGTGATAAATGGACGCACACTACACTATTAGGCTAGCCCCTGAGGTGTCGCTAAATATGGAATCTTTCTTCCCTTTATTACATTAAGAAACATAAATACTTGAATCTGTATTTTTACCCAGTTATAGTGAAGTCAAAATTTCATATTTTCGTTCACAGATTCTAACATCAAGATGGCTGTCTAAAGGTGACTGCAACATCATGTACAGGCCGAGCCAGAAACAAACGGATGGTTCAGTCACAACGCTCCTGTACTGCTATCAAGCAGCCTGGCAAGCAAGGCTACTCCAGAAGTACGGGAATCAAATGTGCCTGCTTGACGCCACGTATCGTACCTGTCGGTTCGATCTTCCCCTATTCTTCCTCTGCGTTCGCACAAATGTGTGCTATGCCGTTGTCGGCTTCTTTATCATTACAAATGAAGCTGCAGAAGATATTGAGGAAGCACTGCAAGTGTTCAAGGACTGGAATTCCTCTTGGACTCCCAGCCATTTCATGGTGGACTTCTCACGAGCCGAGATGAACGCCCTTGCAGAGGTGTTTCCAGGTGAGACTGCAGACTGAAGAAACATAGGTTAAAGGAAGTGACCAATCAAAATAGAACATGGTAATTGTCGGACTGTGAAGGTCCAAGTAAAAAACACACTCCACTGTGCAATTGTTGTACATTCAACCTTGAGTATTTACAGTGCATTTTATATATTGTCACAATGTATCATATACTATGTAAAAGAAATGAACTAAAAGAAATAATCAAAAAGCTGGAAACGTTGAGTGCGTGTTGCCGTGCAGACATAATCATAATGTTCGAGCGGACGTTTTGCGGATATAGACCATGGTAATTGTTGGACTATGAAGGTCCGAGTAAAAAACAATCTCCACTGTGCAATTGTTGTACATTTTACACTTCATGACAACATCAAAATCAAATGAAAAAATTAAATCAATACTACCCCTAGAAATAAAATAGCTGAAACATGGTGCTCTAACAGAATATTACAGTTCCAGAAATGTCAGTGGAAATCAGTGTGTCATTCTCTCCTGCCTTATCGCAGGTCTTTATGTGACTTACACTATGGTAAATACGATTTGTCCTCTTATTTCCTTCTTCAGAGTCCAAGGTGCACCTTTGCGACTTCCACAGGGAGAAGTCATGGGTCGAGTGGGTCCGGAAGGGAGCAAATGGCGTTAGCCATGAGCAGCAAACAGTGCTGAAGCTGCTGAGAAACCTTGCTGCTTCTTCCACACAGGAGGAATTCCTCTCCAGCCTGTCTAACCTACAAGACTCTGACGTCTGGAATGAGAGTGAGAAGCTGAGAGACTACATATCACATAAATGGCTTCCAGAGGCTGAAGTGGGTACCCAAATTCTTATGACATATACATGTATACAATGTAGCAGTTTCTTCTTACAAGTTGCAATTGATTCCCACATAATTTACAATAATAAGGTGTATTGTGTGTAAGCATTCAAGTTTGAAAGCATGGAGAATAGACTATTGTTTCTTGCACTGACTTTTTGATTTATGTTTTCATACGTAGAGGTGGGTGCACATGTTTCGTGCAAAACAACTGAAGATACCAGTGTACACCAACAACGGAATAGAACGTCAGAATGAGACCCTGAAACACTCATTCCTTCAGGGATACAAGAAGAGCAGCTTGACGGAACTGATCACTGTGCTGGTGACACAGTTCACAACAAACACATTGCGAAAGTAAGAATAAAATTCCAGTCATCTATCACTATAAAGTTAGATTTTTTTTACTAATTATGCAAATGAGGTATATTCATTTTCATAATGAAGAAAATGGGGGAGATGTTGCTCTTTTAAGAGGTCATCATTAACATACGATGCTAGATGATGTCTCATCTTCTGAAAATTTCTCACACCTTGCAATGCAAGAGTGTTCACCCACAAACAACCCAATTACACATGTATATTACATCAGAAGTGCCAAACTATTACAATTTCATGAGGTTCTTGAGAAAAATCTAAGACAAGTTCGGGAGCATAAATGTTCTAAGGACATTTCTATCAGCAGTTACTGTTATAAACTAGAGTTCCACAATCCCATACCTTCGCCAAACGATTCTGAGACCAGATGCGGACAGCATGTGGTAGTCTACTACGGGCAATAATTGGAAACACTTATCAGTATCACCTACAACAGTACAAGATGAGGAGTACCTACAAGAACTTAAGGGTCAACTGACTGTGATGTTGGAAGACGCAAGGAGTCATACTCTGCATGAGGGTCCCTTCAGGATGACATTTTCTCCCCCCAAAAAGAAGACTTTTACTGTCTTTTACAATTGCTGTATTGTGTTTGTCATTAATTATGCAAATAAGGTTCTCATTTGCATAAAACATATAATTCGTTACAAATGTCACATGTTGCAATGGTGCTACACTTGAACTGAGCACTAATTAATTATGCAAATTAGATATTAACTTGCATAGGTTAATATGTAATTGTATCAGGCATATATATATGCCAAAAATCATGACAATCCGTCAACCCCTTCTTGAGTTATTCCCTTTCAAAGTCTCACACTAAACCTGCCCGGCAGTTCCGAAACAAGCCGCTAGGGGGACACAAACCTGTACCACTTCATCAGCATCAAGAGCTGTCTAATACTAAAACATCATAGCCGCAGCATGTCCAGAACTTAACATATCAAACTCGGAAGTTCCTATGCAGTACTGCAACAGGCTGTAACGGGGGCCAAAATCTAATCGTTTCCAGGTCATGACCTACCCACATACCGAATATCAATACAATCCATCCAGGCGTTCTTCAGTTATGCTGGTCTTCTACATACAAACAAATGATATCGTAGAAAAATGATTCTTTCCATAAAAACTAATCAGATTTACCTTTCTCTAATTCAAGGTACACACAACTCAACATCGAGAGCTCTTCAATGTACAGAAGGTACAACGAAAACATCCCCGTGTATCTGAGAGACAGGCCAAGGGGCTTCGTGCAGCATATGAAGGCAAGACTTGAAGAAGCCAAGGACTACACGGCCAATGATGTAATTGAACTTGACCATGACACCTTCAGTGTGAAGAGTCAGAGCGAACCATCCAAATACCACACCGTCTACTTCGGAGATGACGAAGACATGCCCTGCTGCACATGTAGGGATTGGGCAAGGCATCTGTTACCATGCAAGCATTTCTTTGCAATATTCCAGCAAGTATCAGGGTGGGGATGGGAGAATCTTCCAGCAAGTTACAAGGACAATCCCCTCTTCACCCTAGATGACTCTTGTCTCGGACAGAAGGCAGACAGTCCAAGTACAAGTGCATCTGTCAACATGGAAGCAAGCAATGCTACACAGCTAGCTTTCATCCCGGCTTCTTTACCTGAGAAGAAGTCATCAAACAAGCGCAAAAGAGACCAGATGAGGACAGCATGTGGTAGTCTACTACATGCAATAACTGAAAACACCTACCACCTACAAGACGAGGAGTACCTTCAAGAACTTAAGGATCAACTGACTGAAATGTTGGAGGATGTAAGGAGTCATACGCTGCATGAGGGTCCATTCCGGATATCATTCTCTCCCAAAAAGAAGAAGACATCAACTCCTCCAAAAGACAAAGCCAAGACTCCTCCAGAAGACAAAGCCTGGACTCCTCCAGAAGACAAGGCCAGGACTCCTCCAGAAGACAAAGCCAGGACTCCTCCAGAAGACAAAGCCTGGACTCCTCCAGAAGACGAAGCCAAGACTCCTCCAGAAGACGAAGCCAAGACTCCTCCAGAAGACAAGGCCAGGACTCCTCCAGAAGACAAAGCCTGGACTCCTCCAGAAGACAAAGCCTGGACTCCTCCACAAGACGAAGCCAAGACTCCTCCAGAAGACGAAGCCAAGACTCCTCCAGAAGACAAGGCCAGGACTCCTCCAGAAGACAAAGCCTGGACTCCTCCAGAAGACAAGGCCTGGACTCCTCCAGAAGACAAAGCCAGGACTCCTCAAGAAGACAAGACCTCCACTCTTCCAAAGGACAAGACCTCTGTTCGTCCCGAGGACATACCCTTTTCCCCACCAGAAGAGGCCAAAATGGCTGAATTACCAGTGAGGAGGGGGTCGAGAAAGCACCCATATACGAAGAGGGTTGGCCTGCATGCGGAAATCATGAGGTCAACCTTCCAAGTCAAAGTCACGGTTGATCAAGACATCAATACCATCAAGTGTGAACCAGAGCCGAACACTCCAACAACCAGAAGGGGAGGACCCTCTGCTCATAATATCCTGGTGAACGGCTTTGGCTACAATATAACTTACCAGGACATGCAATCCTTACAATGCCAGAACTGGGTAAACGATCGAGTAAGTACCCTTGTTGCCAAAGATTTCTTAAATGTGTGGATGGTAGATCTTGTATAATTATCTACTCTCTCACACTACATGCCGGATTTAAGGAGACTGAGAAGGAATAGAGTTTTAAATTACATGGGTCAATATACTTTTTTTTTTTGCTACATGCGAAATTGCAAGTTGGCAAAAATTTTACGTGCAATTTGAGAAATTAACATGCAAAATACAACTAGTCTATAAGCGAATTTTGATTACATCTAGGGAAGCTACAGGAGGAAGTCACCGGCAAAAACAAGGAAGGAAAATGGAAGACGTCCATATGTCGATTTGTCTAAGAGTAGGGTGTCTTATTCCTCAGTATTTTACTATAGGCCAGGTATTTTCAACATGCAAGATTGCAAGTCCAGAATATTTTTACGTGCAAATCTACGTGCGTCTATAGCTAGGATCTAGTTATGTGGGGTCAGGGTTCCACTTCCAGGCCGATAATTAAGTAATTTGATCTACTCTCAAATGTATCCAATGAAGGTTTTGACGGTGCAGTATGTTAAGACATTATTTGTAATGCCAGTTTCTATTACATTTTGCAGATAATCAACTTCTACTTGAAGATGGTCGTACACAGAGGCAACCAACAGGTGGGTTGACAACCTGGTGCATGTCGTACAGCTTTGTCTGTGAAATTCTTGACTGTGCTTTTAAGGAATCAATAATATTCATACAGTGACTAGCAATTAACAACAGTCTGCTTCTATCACTGCAATACTACAGCAGGGTGTTTCTGTATACACAAACTTAAGGAACACTTGGTTTGAGTTCTGTTCTGTCATTATGCTCTTCCATAGAACTGGGGCTTGTTTCATGACTGTTTCTCAAGATATAAAACATGGTGCATGTTTCAACTTTCTTCACTAATGTATCATGGTGTATATTCTCCACAGGGTCCCATGAAACTTGCGTCATTTGACACCTACTTCTACACAATGCTAATGAAGCATGGCTATATGTCTGAAATTGTCATGCAATGGTCAAGAGACATTGACCTATCCTCAGTTGACCTAGCCTTGATTCCAGTACATCATCAGGGAAACCATTGGTGTCTGGCTGTAAGTTACATGATTTTTAAAGCAGCTAATCTTTTACAAATTTCGAAACACTTCATGATTATAAATAAATAAATGTAATACATGACAGACTAGACTGTGATTATTACTGCTCTTTGTAGACCATATTGCTTTCAGAGCAACATGGGGCACGTCAACAAGTATGTGCATGTTACAGATGATGTGTCACTTGTGGAAAAGAAGGATTTTATTGCAAGTTTATTTGCAACCTCATGCCCAAATAACTGCAAGCACATGACAGAAACATACATACATGTAACAACAGACAATAATAAACAAATACTAATGTTAGCTATCATTATTGTTGTTCATTTGTTTTATACAGGTGGTTGATACAGGATACATGTGTTTGAGGTATTTCGACTCCATGGGTGGAAGGAATGACAAGGGGGTCAAGGCCATTCGGTAAGGGAACAACACTTCTGAATCTGTATTTCAACAATTCGTTGTGTAGAATTTACTAGTTGGAGTATGTGGGCGGTGTCCTTTTGTTGTTGGTACAGGTTTGATATAGCCCTTAAAATGATTGAAGGCACTAAGTCTACATAACTCTTTGTTCAGGTGCTACCTCCAGGAATGCAGTAAAAGGAAGGGAATGCCCAGTGCATGGGCAGTGGAGTATCCCAAGGTAGGAGTGATTTTTGTTGGGGCTTATACAGAAGGGCAAGGTTAGGAATCATCATAGTTTTTCTGCCCTGTCATTTCAGCAAAGTCAAACATCATACTGCATCTGTTTAAAGTTTGATATATGATGATTAGGTAACCATGGCCAATACTAAGATTTCTTTGGGCTCAATATTGCCACCCATGCAGGAGATCCCAAGGCAGCTGAACGGTTACGACTGTGGTGTGTTTTGCTGCAAATATGCCCAGTACACCTGCAGTCAGGATGGCATCATGAACTTCACACAGGTAAATATCAATGATGCTTTGGTTTCGATAATAAGCAATTATCTTGATTGATAATACCACAATAAAGTAAAATACACATTGTGAAGTTTGATAGTTTTCACTAATCCAATCGAAGTATGTTATATCATTGATGATTAGAAAAATTAGAGCCACATTCTATCAGCTGAGAAGTAAACATCTCACCACAGCAGCAAACTGGACCTACCAGAATAAATCACTTGACACTGCAATGTATATATATAGCACCTATATTGCATCTAAGGGATAGGTGAGTTGTGCAACAGAAAAAGTTGTTACACTAGTTAGTACATAACTGTGGCAGTGACTTGTCCTGTGCCTTAGATGCACTACATATAAAACAGGAAATGATTTTGCCAATGCAACCTTTAACAGTAATTTTTTTTTTCCTATTCCAGGATGACATGCCAAGGTTCAGAAAGGAGATGGAATGGGAGATCACACACAAGATGCTTTTGTACAGTTATTTGTTTAGATAGATATTTCAACTTTAGAACTCGTAACAAGACTTCCAAGATTCCAAACCAAAACATTAATTTCTACGAGATGCCAAGTCTAAGTGCCTATCTTGGACTGTTGGAGACTCAGAAGAAGTCCATGATTGATCTATTAGTCTTCAAGACTTATAAGAATTCCTTGATTCACAAGAATCCGTTGCCTGGAAAGGGACACGTTTGGCAGAAGCATGTTTTTTGCTTGTCACTACAGCTCCATTTTTTGTGAGCATGAAGTGTATGTTCTATTTAGATTTTGCTTATAAAAAAAGTCAGTGTAGGATAATCCGTTCCCCATGCTTTCAAGCACAAAAACTAGCACACTGTGTCAATCAATTTATAAAAAGAAACTGTGAAATTGTATACATGTAATAGTAATATCATAAATATTTGGGTACCTACTTCAGCCAGTCTGGAATCCATGTATGAGAGATGTAGTGCCTTAGGCTTCATTCTTCATCTCATTCCAGATCAGATGACAACTTCTTGTCAGTTCACAGGAGAGGTGTACTATTATTTCAAGTTCCTCCTGTGTGGAATTTGCAGCCACGGAGCAGCACATCAGATTCTGAAAACAAATCAGATATCACATTTACCATATTGTAAGCCCAGTATAGTTAATATAGTGAACACTATGTTTCTTCTTAGTACTTCTTCCTTTTGAGTAAGTTATAAGTTATGACTAACAAATGCCAAGCTGATTTGATTACTCTGTATTTGGTCATTCTGTGCTATCTTATACAAAGTTTACATATTAGCTGCTATGCTGTACCTGAGCAGGTATAATCATTAGAGCTGTGTAACCAACTAAAAATTCAAGTACATTTAAAATGGTTTACGTACATGTCCAAACCTGTCCAGATCTGAAAAGAGGACCTGCACTGGGTACCTACCTAATAATCAATCAATCAATCGTTCGCTTGAATCATCATCTTACCAATGCTTAATTCCACCTTTCATCTGGGACGGTAACAGTTAAAGGTAAATTCAGGGGTGTCGGCAGTTATCAGTAAATTGATAACATTAAAATGTTGTGTTCCCAACCGACCCCAGATAAACCTGCCGACCCGAGACTTTTTAGCTGCGTTTGAACCCTCTTTTCAGATTAAACAAGTTTTCCTGCCAGATTTTGGCATTTCTGCCGTCTGGACTCGACAAGTTTTTCCAAAAACCAAGCACACTGTCTTTCAAAATGAAATTGTCAACTTTGTATCAAGATCTATAGTATACCACTGTACCAGTCACCCGCCTTGCCACAAACAACTGACTGAAATCCCATGACAACTTTGGCCAAATTCTTTTCTTTTTTTGTCCAGCTTTCACGTCTACTTGGAGACTAGAGGATGTGAACATCAAAATAAGTCTGTTTTTGGCTAGTTTTCATCATTTACAACTGTAAGGTTATCAAAGAAGCCATCAGGGACATGTGATTTACCTTTAGTTAAGAAAATGATGTCACTAGTGATATAACATTAATTTGTTTATGTACAGGTTTAGGTACATCAATCTCTTTGGGTACTGTAACAACGTTTTACTATTTTATACTAGGTTAACAATTCATAGGTACATTGTAAAGGCCCAGAGAGTCACTAGGTACATATACACAGGCAGCCATAACAGATCTAAACAAGGTGAGACCACTTGTTGAATAAAGTGAAGGGAGTTTGCTCGTAAGGACAGTTGAGTACGAGGCAAGCAAAGGTCTGAGAGCGAACCTTCTGTGTGCATGGAAAATGCATTGCATCTGTGTGGCTTATTTCTTCTAGTTTATAACACTCGTAGCCGTCTTCCCAAAGAACCTGGGAGTCAACATCTTACCCCTCCTACAGAGTATAATATGAAATGGTTCTGTACAATATACTATCTGAGAGCAAGGAGCTATGTTAAACAGGGCTCTAAATACCCAAAATTGGAGCTGTGCACCCAATTATTTCCTAAGGTTTATGTAGGAAAAGATATCAAAGCATACTAGTATACATCATATTCTTGACATCTAAGTGTTAGAAAGATAATAAAAATGTCAGTCACGGTCATTGTTTAAGAATATGATAGCTTGTGACTAAGTTTTATTATTGTGCACCTAATCCCCCAAATAAATTTCGAGCCCTGTTAAAATACTATCGCTGTGGCTATTGACACACTCAGTGTGCCAATAGCCAAACAGGCTATTGACACACCGAGATGCCAGTCAGCCAATCAGAGCTTGTAACATGCCTTTCCGGCAATATTTTACACAAGCAATAGTTGATTAGACATTGTTCGGAAGATTAGACATTGGAATCTTTGAATCTTGGAATGAACGGACGTATTCAAGTTATGCCCTACATCTGGATACCTAATAATACAGCCTTCTTCGTGTATGTATGGCGTAGCGTAGTGGATAGAGCGTTAACCCGGGAATTCATGATACCAGCTCCGACCCGGTTCGAGTCCGCGTCGGAGTTTTTTTAATTTTTTTTTTTCAATTTTTCTTGTCCCTTTTTAAACATCCATTTGATACAAGAATATTTTATATATAAACAACTTTTAAAGTTTCTGTTAACATCATAAACCAAAAATAACACTGACCACAAAACATGTCATAATTTTCGGCCGTGTGGTTCCGGCGCTATCGGCAGCGACTCGGAAGAATATTTCTTTCACATTAAAACTAATGGAGGTAAAACAACAACTATAACTTCGCTTCCTTAGTGATATAAGTTTTGAGGCCGAAAATTCTCCAATATGGCAGGAATTCGTCGGTAAACACAGCTGAAAACGTGTTCCTAACCGATCCAACATGGCTGCCATGATCACATGCGGTGACAGTAAAACTAGCACCCTATATGATAGCATGCAGATTCCGATGTTTAAAATTGTGCCGTAAACACGTGAAAAAGATCGTATTTTGGGTTGATAATGGACACAGGATGCCATTTGTATTTTTCAGAGTGTTGATTGTCAAATATAATCGTAAGATTTCCTCATTTTAGTGGTTTCTATCACTGGGTGTGTCAATAGCCTAACAGGCTATCGACACACTCAGTGTGCCAATAGCCTAAACAGGCTATCGACACACTCAGTGTGTCAATAGCTTGTTAGGCTATTGACACACTGGGTGTGTCAATAGCCTCGCTCAAATACTATACAAGGTCCACTGACCTGCTGACAGTGTGGTTCCTGGCAAGGTCTGGCAACATGTTGTCTGTCAATATATCATCATGTCTGCAATATACAGGTCATCCAGGTTCAGCTGTGGATTAGATAAAAATTTCTTTATGTAAATTATATATAATATATTCATTACTCTGTTACTGGAGGGTAACCCCCGTCAACAGAGTATTAAAATCATATATATAGATATTATATACAACTTGTTATGGACTAACCCTTGTTACAAATAACTGAAAAGTCAGAGTATGTGTCTATGCTGGTAAGCCCTAATAGATAACGATAATCTGAAAAAATACAAAAGTTTGACGCCTTGCGTGCAGGTTGACGAGCGAACTTATCGAGAATATGGCCCGAGAAACTCTTGAATTATTCATCGTAGAATATTAAATGTGAAATGATACAACCACAGATAAGAAGGATACCTAGTAGACTTCCTAAAAAAACACAGCTATACCGTGTCTTTACCTTAAAAGTTTGATGACCGGAGCTAAATCATGCCGCATGTTCACGGCCCTGTCAGCCCCGCCCCGCCATCTTTATCAACAAAATTTTCACTAAAATCACTTTTAAAAAAGCATAGTACCAAAAACCTAATATTACTGACAGGTTTCCATTGCTAAAATATATTTACTTGACAGCCATAATGGCCATGTCTTGCCTCAGCCCTCTTTCAACCTACTTGGTACCAGGTTTTACACAAATTATATTTTTGACCACGTTGCTGTAGCTTCTTTGGCGGGGTAAAAAGTCGTGGAGGCGACGTGGAAAAGGGCGACATAATCTGGCTACAAAATACAGTATTCCGGGTCCATTGAACAAATAAGCACTTGTAGAGTATGAAGAGAACGTATTTACCTGTAAAGGGAGGCGGCAGAACTGTTGTTGTTGTCCTTTTTTACATCTATTTCTTCGCTAAACGTAGTCTCGAACGAGGCCATGTGCTTGCCATGCTGTTTTCACCAAGTATTTGAGTCTGCGCACTACCGCACCAAAGATCGCGTGTGAATATACGTCATTTCCGGTTCTATACATACCCCAGCGCCCTAATAAATAGTCATCACCCGCACCGGCAGAAGGAAATATAATACCCCAAAAGTATCGAAATGTGTGCAGAGATAGGTCGCTAATTGTATGAATATATATCAAGTCAAGATTAAGTGTCTGTTGGGCATACTATTTTTGATTTTGTTTAAGTTTAGTAACCTGAACAAGCCAATTGTACCTGGGAGGGTCTTTTTAGCGAATGCCCACAAACGCCCACTCTAGAGAAGTCCGCGCTGCACGAATCTCATTTCTTTTGCTCGGAATATGTCCACGTTGTGCTCCCATGTATTAATCCTGAGTTTCAAGTCAATCCATCGACCCGAAGTGACATAAATCAAAGTTTTCGATTCTCGATGGTCTTTTTAGCGAACGCCCAGCAAAATGTCTTTTTAGCGAATGCCCACTATATCCACAAAAATATCGGCCGTCGCGCAACGACATCTAAACCTACCGCCACAAACATGTTCAAGATGGTGTCCCATTGATGTGTACGGAGTTTCTGTGCTTTACAAGCATTTTAAGTCCCTGTTTTTCGTCAAAATGTACAGCGCCGATACTGCCATACTTTAACAATGGCAATTCAAAATGGCGGGCACTAGTCATGTGACCTCCTTGCGGGACTGTTCTATAAGTATCGCGGGAGGGGCTGTTGTAGCATAGCCTATCATACAACCATTTTAGAGTGAATTCTGAACAAGATTTTCTCAATTCATAGTGCTATCAT
>NC_049980.1:9774120-9774945 GCF_000003815.2 Branchiostoma floridae | reverse complement strand
AGGTCAGACACCGTACAGGTAAGTTAGGTGTGTTTCCTTTTATATCAGACCAGGTAAGACACCGTACAGGTAAGTAAGGTGTGTTTCCTTTTATAGCAGACCAGGTAAGACACCGTACAGGTAAGTAAGGTGTGTTTCCTTTTATACCAGACCAGGTAAGACACCGTACAGGTGAGTAAGGTGTGTTTCCTTTTATACCAGACCAGGTAAGACACCGTACAGGTAAGTTAGGTGTGTTTCCTTTTATAGCAGACCAGGTAAGACACCGTACAGGTAAGTAAGGTGTGTTTCCTTTTATAGCAGACCAGGTAAGACACCGTACAGGTAAGTAAGGTGTGTTTCCTCTTATAGCAGACCAGGTAAGACACCGTACAGGTGAGTAAGGTGTGTTTCCTTGACTACAGACCAGGTAAGACACCGTACAGGTAAGTAAGGTGTGTTTCCTCTTATAGCAGACCAGGTAAGACACCGTACAGGTGAGTAAGGTGTGTTTCCTTGACTACAGACCAGGTAAGACACCGTACAGGTAAGTAAGGTGTGTTTCCTTTTATAGCAGACCAGGTAAGACACCGCACAGGTAAGTAAGGTGTGTTTCCTTTGCCTATAGACCTGATGGTGTATTATACAGGTGAGTAAGGCGTCTTTCCTTTGGCTATATACCATATAGGCCATTAAACAGGCGAGTAAGGCGTCTTTCCTTTGGCTATAGACCAGATAGGGTATTATGCAGGTGAGTAAAGCAGCTTTCCTTTGCCTATAGACCAGATAGGGTATTATACAGGCAAGTAAGGTGTCTTCCCTTTGCATATAGACCATGTAGGGTAT
>NC_049980.1:9742203-9774020 GCF_000003815.2 Branchiostoma floridae | reverse complement strand
CTAACATTAAGCTTCTGCAATACTATTTTTGTCACAAATATATGCAATATTTTGAATTACGATGCATATTCAAATACGTTACTTACGGGTTACCTCTCACGACGAAACCAACCTGCCGCCAAAAATAAGAATGGCGGCACTTTGTTTACGTCTGCCTGTGATTACACATTTTCACTTTCGGCTTCTGTATTTCCTGCTTCAACCTCGTTTTTAACAGCAGAAATGACTACAGGACTTCTTTAGTCGGTAGGGATCGATTTTCTTGAATGATTGGTGCTCTACTGACGGGTTGACTAACGTCATCGTGTTGAGCATCGCTCGGCTTCCTTCATAGGTGATTGACAAAGATGGCGTGGGTGACAGGGCCGTGAACATGCGACATAATTTAGCTCCGATTATCCAACTATAAAAGAAAAGACACGGCATAGCTGTGCTTATTCAGGAAGTTTTATAGATAGCCTTCTCATCTGTGGTGGTATCTTTTCACATTTCGTATTTGACGATGATAATTTAAGAGTTTCCCGGGCCATGTTCTCGATATTTTCGCTCGTCAGCATGCACGGAAGGCGTCAAACTTGTGTACTTTTTTCTATCGTTATCTGTTGGGGCTTACCAACTTGGAGACATACTCTGACTTTTCAGTTATTTACAACAAGGTTTAGTCCATAACAAGTTGTACTGGTCTGATCATGTGCAGACACTTGTGCATATCTCCGCAAAAATGATTTTAAAATCCTACCGGACTTTGGACCCCTACCGGACTTTGGACCCCTCCCGTTACTGTATTTTCATTTGTCAACTGTAGTCTTTATTTTCAGAGGTGATGTTGATATTTAGCCATTTGCATCACCTCTGCAGCTCTGTGCCCTGCACATTCGTTATAGTTACAATTTGATTGACAATAAAAAAAATTGCCAAGGGTGTAACATGATTTATGTAACTTCTGTAAATATAACAATTATCTTATGTAACGTTAATGTAGATTTCTAACTATAGATAATATTAGACAGCTAACGTATGTAACGTATGTCTTATAAGCCCTTTCACAGAAGTCAGAACGCATGTGCGGTGACAGGAAAGGGTAAGGCCCACAAAAAGTAAACAGTCCTTGTCTTGACCATTGTTTTAATTTGCATAACAACGCCCAGACGGGTTTTAAAAACTTGGGGGGTGGGGGGGAGGAGCTTACCCTTTGACTTATTACTATGTACCTAGAATTCCTGCTTCCACACATACGTTCTGAATTCTGTGAAAGGGATTATTATCAACGTTAGCGGCCCGTTACGTTGGTAATTTTATTCCTATTCAACAAACTATAATGACGAAGCCACATACCTTCGACATTTCAGCTGTAGCACCTGGCGGCTAGTGCAGTACTAGTGGCGCCCGATGAAATGACGAATATCCTCGGGTGACGGTACCACATGCGTGCCCGAACTTTCATAAAAGAACCCCAGATAAACCTTATAAATCCAAAACAGGCGCCAACTTCCTCGACCGCGCAAGTGATATCCAATGTTATGAAGCTACGAAGAAAAAATGCGACGTTGTTGTGCTTTGGTCTGTCAACCATCTTGGATGCCCGGAGTCTCGTACCCAGAACACTTCGTGATACTAGTAATCTAAACTGGACAAGAGAGGAGACAATGTCTGGCCATGGGTTCCAATTACCCAATGATTAACGTTAACCGCTTCGAGAGCGAGCACAAAAATGAGTGTTTCAGAAATCAATGGGGTAGGATTTTTAGCAGGGTCTGGGGCCGATTTTCGCGGAACTATTTGCATGGTCCGCCCGTGAAAGTTCGCCCCCTCACAATCTTCCAAATGGATGGTTCTAATTTATGACAATCAGTCTTATCAATGACAACACTTCTAATTGAGTCTTGACATTGCGATTCAATGAGAAATGGTGGCGGAACGATACGGCGATTTTTGGACGTTGTCGTATGACGATTTTGGGATATAAGTACAGAGCGAGTGCTTTCAAAAGCAACCTAATCGATATTAGCCTGTCCCTGGGCTACAAAACGTCAATCTTTGGGGTATTTTCCTAGCTTCGTAATGAGATAAAGCCATTCTAATCCATTCCATACCGACATTCATGGAGCAAACATTCGATACCGCCGTGCCACAAGAAAGTTAGTGCGCTGAATCACTGCCTTATGTTTTGGTATTCCAATATTTAAAGAATTCTCATGCGACTTATTTCTGCACCGTGTTAAACCGCTCAGCTCATAGAATGAAATAGTGATGTAAATGTGAGAATATATAGTACAGTAAATGTCAATATCATACAGACTGCTTTATCCAGAATATCCACTCTTAACGTTGTAATACTAAATTAGGTTGCCCTCGAAATATCGGACCGTTGTTTACTCATTACTGGCCTTATGAAGTATTTTTGAGCCTTATATAAAGCTTATAACAATCAGAAATATCAACTTGCACATGTCTACCTCTGTCGAAATCTTGTGTTTGTTGTCACTGTCTGTCTATCTGTTTGTTTTATAGTCGTCTTGCTAGCAATGTTATTTTTAATTGGGAGTTAAGTTTGACATTTGGTATACCGTAAATCAAATGGATATGGAAATGTTATATCTACTAGCTATGTACAATGTCACCTAAATGCAGGTAGAGCTTCTTGATCAGCGCCATCAGTCAAATGTACATACAGTTTAGGTAGCCAGATACAGTCACATCCTTTGGTCATTTTCTTTTTATAGGCACCGGTTTCGTTCTTGAAACTCCCTAATTAATCTCTGCCAAACCCTTTCGCGTGCTGAAAAATACCTTGCTTTGACAGAGGGGTTCGCAAGTTGGTTGCGAGTTAACTAGTACGCGGGTTAGACATTTTCTGGTTGACTCACTTATCCTGCAAATCATCAACCAGTATTTTACCAGGTTCCAAAATGTCCGGTACCGTACAGCATTGGGTACGTACAAGCATGACAGACTCAGTACTACCCTCCAATCAGAGGTTGAGTCGCGTAGACATAGTACTAGCCGGAAAAATTACACCGTGTAATTTTTCTGACTAGTACTATGATACTATATCTAAGCGACTCAACCTCTGCTTGGAGAGTAAGACTACCTTCTTGTCTCTGTACGGCCGCGTGACAATATGCACGTGCCAGATATTTCCACCAATGAGAGGCACTGTGACGAAAAGTGCCAACTTCCGGTTCTAAAGAGCCCTCGTCAGTAGAGGAAACATAGCAGTTAGTTTATACATCAGACGATTCTGCAAGTTGATGCTCACCGTGCATTTGCATTGGGCCACTTTGGGACGGGGTGAAATTTTCATGCATGATAAATGTCGTTTGTTTCTTTCAAATCCAAACAGTTGGAAAAAAACTCAAATATTTTCCTTCCTACTTCAAAGTTCAGCGTCTTCGGGTTATTCAGTAGAGTCAGTAAACAGAAAACCAATAAATGCACGTAACGTTACCATATCAAAAGCTTCGTTCCACAATATCAAAATTGCACTCGCAGAAATCTACTTCCCTATCTTTTTATCAAGGGCGTGAGCGGAAAGTATTGAGTGACACGCCATGTTGCGTCATTACATTGTGTGCATGGGTGGGTTGCCCGTTACCATGGCAACGCACTAGTGGTTCACTACTTATCTGCGATCAACACGTAACGTAGTAATCTGATTGGATTGGTGTGTGCAATTTTATCTTTTCGCAAGACTTTTTTTTAAAGCCACTATATCCCACGACCCCGTCCTTGCTGCTTCGTCATCACGGCGAATCGTGCGGTGTTGAATGACGTGTTACTTTCTGTGTGCTGCCTTTGGTCTTACGTGAGTGACGCTAGGCCAGTGCACGGTGGTTGCCTGGTGCGGGGATCGCTTCCCCTCGCTTTTACCCGCCTAGTTCGCTCCCTGTTGTCTTCTCAGTCGCGCGGAAGCTTCTTCGAGGCGAAATGAGCGAGGCAGGGGCGGCAGTTGGCGCGGCGGAGGGAGGCCAGGCCTGGGAAGGGGTTCCATCTGGAACGGCAGCAGCAGCACAGGAGGAGGGGCACAACGCAGAAGTGCTCATCGTACCTGACAAGGTATGCACATTTGTTATGCTTCTCACTCGGGCCTCGTCGCAAAATAATGTGTGAGATCTCCACTGAGCAGAAGCTTTCAGCGTAACGCAGGCTTATAGTGTCTATGACTGTCGTCAGGGTATGATAATGAGCGTCCTTCATCTTTGTATGGACGTCAATGGAGGGGGGGGGGGGGGGGGCACTAATAATACGTGTAGTCTATCTCTTCTTCTTCTTTCGTTTTGAGGCTAACAACTTCAACTTGCTGAAGACCTTTGGCCTGTTGTTCAACTATACAGCAACAGTTTTTGTCCAGAAATATTCTTTGTCCAGAAATACTCCACCTAAAAGGAAATTGGATACAAGTCGAAAA
Organism: Branchiostoma floridae; assembly: GCF_000003815.2. Classification (NCBI taxonomy): domain Eukaryota; kingdom Metazoa; phylum Chordata; class Leptocardii; order Amphioxiformes; family Branchiostomatidae; genus Branchiostoma; species Branchiostoma floridae. The sequence goes on along the minus strand of NC_049980.1, from coordinate 9,769,612 downwards.
GTACCATACACCAATCTATTATCTACTAGTATTAGTATGCTCAGACAAAATGAATGGCACTCAATATCATATTTTGCAACTTGGCCTGTTGATGATATTAGTGATGTAACATCACATATGATGTGTAAATATATTCTGTGTGTTGAGCACAGTATGTTCATATGAAATATGTTATATATTACCGCTGCATGTAAAACAGAAAGAACCCAACAGGGGTCCTTCATTGGATATAAATGCAGCTGTAGTTATGCCATATTGTAATACTAGCTGTGTGAATAATTTTCATGTTTCACCTCAATCAATAATGAGAATGGATTATCATTAAGAAGACTGTTAACTGCGTAATAGCTTGAAAAGCAGGCTAAAAGATAGGTTGTCAGAAATATGTCTGTACTTAGCAGACTGGACCTGGTAAAACATCTCCCTAGCCTACTCAAAAGAGAATGGCAAACAGTACACTTGGTGCAGGTAACATTCAAAATAACAGGGGATAGGTTGTACCAAACAACTCATTTCATCCCTTTCAATATTTGGATGGTCATCCAAAACTTGTTTTGTAATCAACTGAGTAACAGGATGCAAGTCAATTTCCCATACATAGGACATGATGATGATCCATGACCAACCTACTGTACACAACAACAACTTTTATTTAGTATTTCCAAAAAGCAGTTACTCAAGGAATGTTCAGGATATGATATTGGAAATAGTCAGACGGTGCCCAATACCTTCACCAGTGACACTGACGTAACTGCTCTTTGGCATATCTTACCAAACCTTCATCAACGTTTTAGTTTTGATGGCTGGTTTTATTGTTGGCTTCTGGCAGGCTTTTAGCTAGGATTTTATTATAGGGAGTCCAAATCTATTGGTGAGTCGCGGTAAGTGACTATTGTAGGGGGGTCCGGGGGCATCCACCTTCCATGGTGCAGAGTTTTTGATGATTTTAAGTTAAGAAAGTGCATTCTAAGGTCTCCTAAGAGGTAAAAATACTGTTACAGAGGTCACAGTAGAAGACTGTGACCACAGATGACCTGGTAGCATCCCTGGTCAATCAGAATTTCATGCCTGTCAGAGGATTTTTTCCCCAGTGTAAGGGCATCCAGAGCTTCAAATTTCTTGTTATTCTAAGAAAAGTGCGTCCAGATGACGCGTTGAGGCATGCCTGGCTAAAAGCCTGGCTTCTGGAAGTGGTTAAGTCAACTGAAAATTTGGGACAAAATTTTTATTTTATGTATGATAAGCCAGTTTCACCTTGTTTCAACATGAGAGACCAGCTACCGCTCGCCAGCTGTTAGTTACCTTAGCAAACTTCCTCTCTGCTGACAAAAGTAAACATGACGTGTGGGTACAAGGTAGGGCAATATCTGTGTGATATTGCAACATCATCAGGAAACGTTTAGTTTTATATGGCACCCATATTCTAGACATGTGGCATGGTTATTTCTACATGTGAGCTCTTATGAAACAGAATGTCCTCAGGGTGAAACTGTCTATTATATCAATGTATGCAATTATGACATTATGTAAGTGTCCTTGATATTTATTATGAGAGCCTGAAAATTTGTCTTTTTCTCTGAAAAGGATTACAGGCTTTCCAATTTTCCACCTTTTTGGATCCTTCTGGATTCAATTTTTCATTCCTTTTTCGTTTCATCAGTTATTCAGGTCCTTGTATGCTGTCAAGGACATTATCTACATTAAAAGGACTAGTATAATGTCCTTGACATCTATAACTTGCATGTTCTAAGATTCTTCCTAGAGGGCGCTTTTGCACATCCACCATAGAATCCTTTGACAAAGGCAAGATGAAAAATCCACATACTTAGAAATGCCACTGAAGTCTAAACATATCTACCAAATTAGGTTGAACAGTGATACCATAAGTAGGCTTGTTTACTCTAAGAGTCTAGAACTCTGTTCTACACTGCTTTGTCAGCAGCTCGGTAGGGTTGGTGTGTGAAAAAACTACACATTGTGACATGCTCCTATTGTGGATTCTTCATATGAGTGCACAGTAGCTGAGAGTTTTATGGAATGTGTGAGTATATAATTGCAAGTATGAACTTATAAAGACATATCTCAAAATATCTTGTTTCCTAGGAAAAGATTTAAACCTTAAACTTTAAAGTGATTGGCATTAGCATTTGCTCTGACTCTGCTTTCTCTGTGTTTCCAGTTTTTGTGAAGAAAATCAACTTGTAGACTGTCCATGAGTTGTGGTTGATTCGACCTTTTAACCTATTATTCTAGTCATTACTCTTTTTCAGGAATTTGACCATATCTTAGTGTTTGTCATACTTGTAATACTTGAGATTACAACTTGCTGCTCTCTCTATTTCAGGCACAGCTGGCTGTACACATTACCAGTATGCAGGAGTACGACGGAAATGAAGCGGACACGGGTAGCGTAGACTCTCGGGATGTGAGTCCCTTCGTCAGCCCCAGGGCCTCGCGAGACCCCAGTCCTGAGCCCTCGGCGGACGGAGGCGAGTGGACCCCGCCAGACGACGAACTCAAAGACAAGATCATCAAGCAGGTCGAGTTCTATTTCTCCGACGCCAACATCTTGAAAGATGCTTTCCTTTTGAAACATGTGCGGCGGAACAAGGAAGGACTGGTCAACATCAAGCTCATCACCTCGTTCCGGAAAGTCAAGTCGTTAACCAAGGACTGGAGAGCCGTGGCATACAGCCTGAAGCAAGCAGAGAGCCTCAGATTAAACGAAGAAGGGACAAAGGTGGGTCGTAAGGAACCACTACCAGATTACGACGAGACCACTCCCTCTAGAACAATCGTGGCAATGAACCTTGGTGTTGAAAACCCCACCATAGAAAAAGTCAGTGCAATGTTTTCCCATTGTGGGGAAATCGCCTTAATCAGAATTATACGGCCTGGAGGAATGATCCCGCAGGACGTGAGAAAGCACATGTCTCGCCATCCCGAGTTGGGGAACAACGTGTGTGCCGTGGTCGAGTTCGAGAAACACGAGAGCGCCCAGATGTCAGTGGACATGATGAGCGCAAAAGACGACTGGAGAAAGGGGATTCACGTCGCTCTTCTCGCGCCCTGCGGCAAGAAGAAGGACAAGAAAGAGCGACAAGACGCAGAGCGGAAGGGGAAGGAAGACACCCACAGCGAGGGGGAGGGCGACCTTAAAGCCAAGAAGGACAAGCAAAAGAAGAAGAAGCGCCGTAGTCGGGTAGAAGAGCTCGCCCACGGAGATGAGCCAGCGGTCTATAGCAGTGGTTCATCTGATGTAGAAGTAGACGGCTTGTCACCCTCTCCACCCCATCGCAGCCAGCACAAACTCAGCCCATCTTATGCCCATGCCTTGGACCCCAATCGCCTCAGCCCTGGAAGTTCCCCCAGAAGCAGCCCTGCTAACAGCCCCAGAAACAGCCCGCGGATGCAGAGGAAGGGTCGCGGCAGTGGCGTCTCCCCGCTCGCTTCTTCTCCAAAGAGCAGCCCCCGACCAAGCCCCATGACGAGCCCCGAGATGCGGCGTAAACGAGTTGACGCAGCTGCCGGCGGGGACTGGGATCCCGGTGCGTCCCACAGTCCCTGGGTGCAGCGAAGGTGAGCAGCCATCAGATGTCTTTATCAAATTCATCAATATACTACTGTAATTCACTTTGTCTTTAATCATGGGAGTAAAATTTCACAGCAGAAAAAAAAATGAACATGTTAATGGCACCATAAATTGACAGTGAGCTAGGGATGTATAATCAACTTTTCTTGCATTTTCAGACTGCTAGCTGCTCAGGAAGCAGCACGAATGTCAGACACCAGCCCTGGCACCAGCCCGCTTCTACCACGCAAGCGAACGGACAGCAACACATCGCTGGGACTCCGGCCGCGGACAGACAGCAACGCTTCCACTGGCAGCGCGGGAGGGGGCCCTCACATGGTGCTGATTCGCCAGCCCCGAGCACCGGACGGCTCCGGAGGGTTCCATCCCGGCATAGGGAGGCGCAAGCCCCTACAGGAAGATACCAACTAGAGAAAGGGACAATCTACTAGTACTTCATAGTGTAAATGGATGGTAAAGTGGATTGAAACATACTGGCACCGATGTGTGAATGAGACCAGTAGTGTTTGTGCTACACAGTGTTGAAGTATTTCCCCATGTGCTCTGCATGTGCATTGATTTACATGGCACCTTTTTGGATTGAACATTTTATACATGTCATGAATGATGATTTTACAACAAAACAACAAAAAGTTTCATTTGTATTGTTTCATGGTAACTTTGCTGACTATTTATTGCAGAGGCCTAAAGAGAGAAAGTCACCAAATTGCCTTACCTACACATGTATTTTGTGTTCTTCAAAGCCACATTACTTTTAGGAGTCACTTGGAGGAATGTGAAAGCTATATTAAACATGGCAATTAATTTAGTTTCTGTTCAGTTCTTAATCTTATTTGTGTTATCAAATTTAGATTTTAATTTAGCTTTTCGTTTCATATCTGATGATGAAGTATGAGTTCACATTTTTATGTTTTGGTATGCCATACTGGTAAAGATTAGTTTCTTTTCAGTTCTGTTTTATTCATCTTATTAGGGACAACTAGACAGGAAGGGTGTTTATGTTGCACGGTTTGTTTAATCCTACTCTAAATGGTAAGACAATTTTCCAATACATGTATTGTTGGAATGTACAATTATGTTACACTTTAATAAGAAAAAAGTGAACGGAAGGTCGGCTGATTTGTGTAATGGTCACCAAGAATCATGATATTTAAGTTTATTCTGAGCATGGATAATATGAATTTGCTGTCCTTCCAAGCCATCTAATTAATTATGTGTACTATGGATGGTGACCAATCAAGTTACTTGTAAAAAAAGATACAAGGTGTCTGACTGTACTGTAGATGAGCCAGTCTCTGAAATATGCATCCTCAATGTTTTAAGTTCTTTTGGTTCTTTCTTTGTTGTTGTTGATTCACTAGAATTTCACAGTGAAAACACAATTTTAGGTTTTATGTTTTGAAATTTGTCAAGGATTTGCCTCAAACAATTTTTCACATTCAATTTTTTAATTAAAAATCTCTACAAATGTTGTATACAAAATTTCAGTAACTTTCCACAGAATGGATTATGGGCTGTACCATTAAAGGTTGGTACAGAGGGGGGTACAGAGTCAACCCATGTTTGGTTTAACCATCTTTTCTTTTATTCTTTCATTGAATACATATAGTAATTGAATATATACCTGCAACATACAATTTTCCCAATACATATAAGGTAGTGTTTTGTTAGTTATAAGAATATGCTACTGGAAAAATTCCTTAAGTTATTGCAGGCCTGAAAGGGTACTGTCACTCAGAGAAAGCCTTAAAGTGCTATAATTCTAAATCCACTAAGCAAACAGAACCTAATGCAACTCGATCAGTGATGTGTTATAATGAGGTTTACCTTATGCTATGAATTCAGAAATGAAAAATTTCAGAAAAAGGCTTTGTTTGCAATTTCTGAGATTCTCTGTAAATTGTAAAATCTTATTACCAACTACTATAATACTATAAATATTATTGTTTCAGTTCTACAGAAGATATTGCTCATATTGGGGAGACTCAGAGCACAATGTAAAATTCCACAAGTCATGTTACACATCACACAGTTTAATGTCGACTGTACTTCCTTGTGTAAAGTAGTAATGGAAAATACAGGTATGCAATATTTTGATGTGTGAAGGAAATTAAGAAAATGTAGCAAAAAGTGTCTGAAATGTAGTTTTCTGTCAACCAGTGGCATGTGTAGCTGGTGTCATTTGTATGGAGTAGTTCTATTTTGTCAAGCTCAACATCGTGTAGAGAAATGTGGAAGTATATTTGTAATTGTAGCAGGCTAGAAAGTCTATAAAACTATCTGAATTAGTGAAACCAGGGAGGTGTATAAAAAATAACTCTAAAATTGTCATTAAGCTTTTTGGCATTGTAGTTGTGTTCTACATGCACGTGCCAGTCTTTGCCACTACTCTTGTCCATGAAAAATATTTCCAGACTGTAATACAGATTCATACACAAAACATACTTCATAACATCAGTAAGAGCTGAAAGTAGCTGTATGGGCCCATCCTTATGTTGTTGAGAACTATATGTGTTACTCTGTGTATTGCACTCTGTGATATGTTTTGTAGAGGAGGACTAACTTAAAGCTTGCAACAATGCCATCGATAAAGACTGAAGTTATCAAGAAGCAAAATTGATTCTATGATTGTTACTGTCATGCTTAATTAGCGCTTGAAATATATGCAAAAATATGAAGATGGCAGGTTTCCAGACAAACAAACAGCCCAATTTTGTGGTCAGAAATTTTGGTGTCCCAAATCACAATGGAGCCAAGCATCAGCATAGTAAAACCAAACACTGCAAAGATCTGCAGTTCACAGCTCTGGTACTGGCATATATGCATTAACAGTAGCTTGTATTAAGAGAATATTGTTCCAAATTTCAGGTAAAATTTCTGACAACTCTCAATATTACAGCCAGGAAACAGGGAAGTGTAATTCAAGTCTTGTTCATTGACATATCCTATTCAGGTTGTGTTAAGAGGCCACTCATTTGTCAAAACCTACAATGCTTAGCAAAATTAATGTCTCATTGTATAATATGTTGGCAGTTATGAAAGTTTGAGTGTATAAAAAATGGTAAAAGTCTGGCCGTTTCCCATGTTTATGAGATAATAGCTCTATCAAATAGAGGGAACGGGGCAATCTAAATGTGATATCTTTACTAGAAGTATGTGATAAAACATTACAGGTGTTTTCCCCACCCAGTGTGTGGGTATCTGTCTGGCCAGAACTCACTTTGACTTCAAACTATTGTGAAAAATTATGTAGAGATGGAAGTAATGCATGCCAATGTGGTACTCGTATTCTTTTGGCTGGCTAACATTTTACATGCAGTTAAAGTTTTAATTTGAGATACCCAAGTTATATTCTTCTTCTTGCATTGCCCTGTATCACTTGTGTCATATTTCCAGAGTGCAAGATTGAAAATTTTGTTGTGTTCAGGACTTTAATTTGTATGTTGCACTAAGGGATTGTCAGAATAACAGTTTGGATGTCAGAGGGGCAGGTAAGATGGCGGAAACTATGTTCATTTCCTCCATGTTCATAACTTCTTGGTTCCGTGTCCACAACATATGGAGCATAGCTTGATGGTTAGAAAAAAACATCAGACACTTCTTTTCAACTTGTGTCATAATACTTGTGTTCACTGCAATAGAAGTGTTGCCATGCCTTGTTGATTGCTCAAATGACAGTATGTCATACATGTAACTACCAGTATGTTATCCTATGGATTGCTATTGGCTGTAGTTCTCAACTTACTCACTGTCCTATTGACTGTTGTCATGTCACTGGTGCCACAGATACAGCTGTTTTCTTCTGATTCTGGCTTATATCAATACACATCTGAGCAGCTGTATTCTTGTTTGGTCTGTTTTCATTTGCTCCACTGTAGGGGTAGATACCGGTACAGAAAATACAGGTCCGGTTCAGGTCCAGAGGATCAGGTCCAGACATGAACCTGATTCAGTATTTGAAAACTTGTGAATGGACGATACTGAAAACAATTATCCATTTTGCTACAAAAAAATATGTTAAGTAGAGTATTCGACTCCCACTGGCATTTTAAAATCCTACAAGGCTTACTGCCTTTGTTCGATTGACTGTAAAACTTGGTAGAAATTACTATAGAGTCTAGTCTACTTCGCTCTTGTTATTTTCCCTGACCGGTAAGTCCCAAAACATGTGAACACCTGATCATAATCTGTTCATAATCTGTTCATTTTCCAATAGGTCCAACATCCGGTCTACCGATTTTTTTCAGGTCCTGTTTTTCCGGATCAGTCCAATAAGAAAAAACAGATTTAGACCCCTACTCCACAGACTTTGTTGTCACACAAGTACATTGAAGTACTACATAAAAGAGCTCTGTGCCTAATTATAAGTTGTGTAGACGAAGGAGAAAACTGGTAGGTAAGAACATGATTAGCACACGTACATCTGGTCTTTTTATCTACTGTCTTGAGTCAAGATTGCATCAAAAAGTTTATCTTTTTCAAAATTCACAATGAATAATTTTTTTCATCTTCTAATTCATACATATTCCTGTGTGGAACATTTTACTGAAGCTTTGGCATGTTTGGAAAATTATGATGTGAATATTGCAGAATAGGAAGTCATCAATACTTTTTCATTTTAAGCACAAACTCACACAAATAACACCACACAGCAGCAGGTAAAATATGATGACCCTGGTCATGTTCGGTTTTTGAAACCTAGAGATGCTTACAGAGACAATGTTCTTTCTTTTCATTTAATTTCAGAATCATTATGTATCATATCTATACAAGTAAGTGATGCCTACTTATAGGAGAGCATTCATAGAACTGCATTTATGAATGCAACTATGGGTTCATCCCACTGAAAAAATTATTTTACCCAAATCTAGTTTCTAAGCAGAAAATGTTATGAGTTTCTTTTAATAGACAGAGAATTTTTCCTTACTGTCATACTAAATCCTGGTCATAATACAAAACTTTTCCAGGTAAACCTGAAGTCTTTTGAAACTTGATTGAGGGGCAAATTAGACATAAGTAAATGTTCATACTATGACTAGTGTGAACAAGAAGCTGTAAACCATTACAAAAGAGGACTACTAATACTTTCTGGCAGGTGGTGCTTGAACTGAAAACTTTTTTCCTTTCCGCCTTGCATTCTCGGCCCAAATGTTCTCCTTACGGAGTCTCTTGAAATATTCTCTTGTGCCAGGTTCAATTTCGTCCAACTTCTTTGCAGGCCCTAAGTTCAACTTCCACAGCCAGTCTGGGTACTCTTCGTCTGGTTGGAGGAGAGGGTCAGTCCCATCCTGAAGGTGAGGAAAGGGAAATGGTCACGTATTTAAATGGTCAAAACTGATTTTTTCAGGTAGGAAAGGTTATGCATATAACATGAATATCATAGCTTAACCATAAACATATAAGGTATTCAGACCTACGGCAAAAGAAAATGGCATTTCGGAACATTTTGATGCAACACATTTGAAGCAGTGCAAGAGAAACATAAGGCATTAAAATGTACTAAATCTCCTCTCTACATACGATCTTTACATGTCTGACAATCCACAACCTAAGCTACAGCCACAGCCACGTGGCGCGTTGGTACACCCGATCCCTCGATCTCGGAAGTTGGCGCGCGGTCCGGACAGTACTTGGATGGGGGACCAACCAAGGACGTCCGGATTGCTGTAGCCTCACGAAGCTTTCCAAGAAATCGTCTTCCGGAAGAGACGTAAAACGGGGTCCCGTGCTCGAGGAGGTGCCTCGACCACGTTAAACAGCCTCATTGCCCACACTTTGGGTACCTACTGGCTGCAAAATACACCCAATATTATTTTTATTTTTATTATAAAATACTGGTCCCCTGGTGAAGGTGTACAAAGCAAAGACAACACATGAAAGTCTGATCACCTTGTAGATGTTAGCTCCACAGCAATGTGTGGTGAGGACAGCAGCGTCAGTCTCTACACTCGGACCCTTCGGCTTTTCATTGGTGAGATCTTTAGCTCCCTTGAAAGCAGGTACTGAAAATACGACATTTCAACAAGAGTAAGAAAAATTGTTTCATGATATATTATAAGCCTTCTCACATTAGTTAGGACGCATGTGCGGCGACAGGAATTCTAGGTAATATATGTCAAAGGGTAAGGCACACAAAAAGTAAACAGTCTTCACCATTGTTTCGATTTGAATAACAATGTCCAGACTGGTTTTGTTTACTTTTACTATGCTTACCCTTTGACATATTACCTAGGATTCCTTTCGCCACACATGCGTCCTAACTACTAGTAACGTGAGAAGGCTTATAGCGTTACACAACTTACACTAGTCATAATTTAGATGTTCAAAAATACGTTCAAAGAAGGACATGAACAACAAGTTAAATGCATTTTACCACAGACGCTTGTAAATATTTGGCTATAGTTATGGTTTGTTTGGTCACAGAGACCTAAATTTGACTACTTTTCAGACTGTCAAAGCAGCAATCGCTGCAAAAGAGTTCGTAACTAAAAAAAAATCTCACATGCCCTGTCGCCCTCCCCCTTTTTGGGTATGATCGCAATCTAGTGACCAATGCGTACACCATACACAAAATATTTATTCTTAACTTGCCTTTTAAGACACCTTACCTTTGGCTTTTGCGTAGTTGGCGACCTGCACGTGAACAGACCCCAGAATTCTGTGACAAATCTGGGGACAAGTTCGGCACGTCAAAAATCTCATGGGCGCCGCCATCTTGGATATCAGAGTTTGGGGCTGTCTATGTTAGCAGTACTTCTGTGCCTTTAATTATTCAGCCGTAATACAGTAACATATCTGCTGAAATATGAAATTGATTAGGAGTTAATATTCAATATAAGTTAAAGTGAACGTGTACAAAGATGATAATTGTCGCATGTTTGGATGAAATATAATACATATCTTTTTTTAAACATCTATCATTCAGGCACTATTTATATTTCAACTAGCCTTATTACAGCCATTTCAAATCAGACTGTGGGTTCTGGAGTTGGTGCATTTGGTTTCTTGTGCAAGTTGTGATCTTCTACGCAACTAGGATCATTTCCTGGGAGTTTTACTGTTTTACTTCCTTGCCAAAACTGCAAGAACATACCAATTTTTTCTTGATGGCCAAATTCTCAATGAAACTTTCCCAAGTGGCAGTTTTGTGTTGAACTTTTTGGGAAAAGTGAATGATGTTTTCTAAAGGGTGATGCCTTTGGTCAGAACGGACTCATAAGATGTCTTCTAACTTGATGGTGGTGCAATCAGATCCGAGGGACGCTGGATCTCAGCGCTGCCGTCTCGGACCAGAACTCATGACAAAACTCAGTCTCAATATGGGCGATCACGTCAAGCTTTCCCTCGCACGTTCAGAACTGCTGTGCAAGGCGTGGCCTCGTCAGGACTTGGCAGAAGGGATGCTTCAAGCAGATCACTTCGTCTACAGAGACGTCAATAATAGATATGTATCAGAAAAGTTTATTGAAGAAAGCTGCGTGGAAAAATTGGCAGTTGGGAAACTTTTGAAGGCTGACGTAGCAGTTGTTGTAGCTGGTGGTTTGAAAAATGCTGTCGTGAAAGACAAGTCTTTACTTGAAATGTACATTGGTCAAAAGCTTCTGAATGTTGCTGTTTTCAGAAACTGTACTGTATCATATGCTGATAGATCTTCAATTGACAATATTGCCTATGTCTTAGTGAGGGATGTCGAATGTGCAGAATGCAAACTGGATGCTGGTTATGTAACAAAGAAAACAGAATTTAACGTTGTTGAAGTAATACGACTGGAACAGTATAACCAACGCCAGCAATCGTCAAACATCTCTCTGGGTGCGCTCCAACGCCAGGCCGCGGTACTGAAAGAAGCGGTCAGCCTCCCTCTGATGTATCCACAGACTTTTGACAAACTCTGCATCAATCGACCAATGGGGATCCTTCTTCTTGGCCCTCCAGGAGTAGGTAAAACCTCATTGGTCAAGACAGTAGCAGCGGAATGCCACGCCCACCTGGTGGCATTGAACGGACCAGACGTGTTTGGGCCACACCCGGGAGAGAGTGAAGAGAACCTGAGGAGGGTTTTTCAAGAAGCTGTTACGATATCAGAGGAAGGGCCCTGTGTCCTGTTTATAGATGAGTTGGATGCTTTGTGTCCCAAACGTGGAGGTTCAGGAAAAAGTCAGGAGAATAGGTTTGGAAGATCTTAATTGTTTTCATTTATTTGTCTTATGTCTGTTTTCATTACTAGTATGCAGTCTTTTATTTATTATCAGATATCATACTATAAGTAAAGTTTTTAAGTACAAAAATCTAGAAAAAAAGTTATGCTATAACTGCAGTTCTATCATTGTGATGTTTATAATGTGCTGGGATCAAAAAAATATACCGGTAATGTCCCTGTGGGAACTAAGAAACTTGAAATGAGTCTAATTGAGAAAAGTGATGAAATGATATATCATTTAAACTCATTTTGATGTCTTTGTCTTTTTTCAAAGTGATTAACTGTGTTGCAAACTTACAGCCACAGTATGTACATGTATGGGTATGAAGTAATATGATTTGTGCCTTCCTTCCTCTGTTTCCCAGGATGGTTGCCCAGATGCTGACCCTGATGGATGGACAGGCAGGCCGCGGCAGGCTGGTCGTGGTGGCCGCCACTAACCGCCCCAACGCCATCGACCCCGCCCTCAGGAGACCCGGCAGGTTCGACAAAGAGGTGAGTACGCACGTGGGGAATCAGTGTCCAGTCATCAAGGCTGGATATTGTGTTTAAAATGCATTATGGTTGATGGATGCTAATATCAATGACAAAATTCTTATAGTTGTAGTTTCTAAAGGTAAACTTAGGGTCAAACCATCAATGTTCCAAATGAGAAGTGGTTACTGCACCATCTAAAATGTCACAAGTATGCAAACAAGGTGCTGTAAACCCATTTTATACATTGCAGTCAGTAATTTTGGTGGCTGGGGCAAAAGTATTTTTATTCTAACGGTAGGAACAAACATCACTGTCTCAAATACATGTTTGTACATGTATCAAATACTTGAGATTAGGGGTGGGTACCGGTACAGAAAATTCAGGTCCAGGTCCGGTTCAGGTCCAGAGGATCAGGTACAGGTTTGGACCTGAACCTGGACCTGATTTGGTATGTAAGAACTTGTGAATGGATGATACTCAAAACAATGGTCCATTTCACAACAAAGAAATCTGTTTTGTGGACTATTCAAGTCCCACTGGCGTTTTAACGCCCTACAAGGATAACTGCCTCTGTACTTTTGATTGTAAAACTTAGTAGAAATGACTATAGACTCTACTCTACTTCGCTCTTGTTATTTTCCACGATTGGTAAGCCCCAAAACGTGTGAATGCCTAATCACATAATCAGTTCATTTTCAAAAAGGTGACCAACGTCCCGTACACCAATTTTTTTCAGGTTCTTCTGGACTAGTCCAATAAGAGATGTACCGTTTTTTTACCCCTACTTGAGATGATTTCAACAGCTCACAAGTGACTGTAAGAGTCACTTGATGTAAGTTACTGTTGACAAATCAAGAAGTATGGTACAAAATTACCCTGGGTGCCAGACTAGACCGGGCAGCTAGCTGATTTGTACAGCACCCAAGGGAGTCAATCTAAAATGAATGCACTGCGGAATATAAGCCAGCAAAACGCCCTCGACTTAATTTTCCTGAGTGTTAAATTAGCTTGGTGAGCAGACTGCATTAAGCCACCGAAAAAAACGCCTGGCGCCTCTGGGTATCAGTCTGTTTCCATGGTACCGGTAGTACAAAATGTATGTGTAAATAAGGACATTTCCATCACCAGGTGCACGTAGGTGTACCCAATCAGCAGGAGCGTGAGGAGATCCTCAGGGTGGTGAGCAGGGACATGTCCCTGGCAGAGGACGTTGACCTCAACAGGCTGGCAGAGATGACACCAGGCTATACAGGTGCAGACCTGACAGCTGTTTGCCACCTGGCAGCTTACAGCTTACTGAGCAGGGCCCAGACACAGGACAAAATACCGGTAACTAGAATGAAAATTCATCTGAGTTTATTTGTACTAGATCAGGTTGGAAAATTTCAGTAAGATGCTAGTAAGTTAAAGTGTTTCAGGTCCAGTTGTTTGAGAACAATTACCGGTAGTCTTCTTTCACCAATGCTAGAGCTTGTTGTATAACAGTTAGGTATTCCTCATGTTTCCACAGACACAGATCAGTATGGAGGCTCTTCGCAAGGCTCTGGCCGAGATCCGACCTTCAGCGCTGAGAGGCTTTGACGGGACCACAGAGGTCAGCCCTGTGGACTGGTCTGCCATTGGTGGACTGGAAGATGTCAAGGTCAAACTACAACAGGTGAGGTCACGCAGACAGAAGTAACCTTCTCCGGACAAAGTTCTCCAGTGGGCGTGGGATGGTGAAGGAAACTTGAGGGAAAGTTCTGAGCTTACATGTGTGAACCAAGTTGTGAGGAATCATGTGTGAACCAGTTGTGTTGGGGAGCACATTTGTATGTTGCAATGTGTTTTGCTTTTAGCCGAGAACAACAGGAAGGTGTCTAGTATTGTCCACAGGTGGCCCTATGACACAGCCATTGCACATTTGTTATCAAATATGGATCAATAAAGGGTGGGATCCCAGGTCTGTCCACAGCAGTTCTGTTCAGGCAAGCAACTACTAGTAGTCTTTCCTATACTATAGACAAACCCCTGATCCCCTGTACTCTACAGGCAGTGGTGTGGCCCCTCCTACACACGGAAGCCTTTAGTAGACTGGGACTGCCTCGTCCTAAAGGCGTGCTCCTGTACGGACCTCCAGGCTGCTGTAAGACGACGCTCGTACGGGCGGCGGCGGGAGCCTGTCACGCCACGTTCCTCGCTGTCAGCGGAGCCCAGGTGTACTCTCCATTCTTGGGAGAGTCCGAGAAGACAATAAGTCAGGTGAGACCTCTTATTCTTTGATTAGCAGCTGACCAAGGTGACTTATTCAATAAATACAGACACCCATTCTCCAATGCAGATTTTAACCTGCGTCCTATCATTCTGCTTCGTTTGTACAGAGAAGTTTCTATGGCATGTATTCAGCTCTGCATAGGATTAAATTAAGACACCAACTTGAAGACTAAAAGCAAGAGAAACATACCAGATCTTTAAAGGGAATAATATGTACAGAGAAGTTCCTGTATATGATGATAGGAGGGACAAGTATTTCTCTTTATTTTGAAAATGTTACTGTTGACAGTTGGTACAGTAAATTGCCCTTTGCAGTGCAGGTTTTCTGTTGGTCCTGATGCGATTGAAACTATCGTTTACTTCTCTAACCAGGTGTTCCAGCGGGCTCGAGCTGCCGCTCCAACCATCATCTTCCTGGACGAGATTGACTCGCTTGTCAGGAAGCGTGGGGAGGGCGTACAAAGCGGAGTACAGGAGCGCGTGCTGTCCACCCTGCTGAACGAGATGGACGGGATCGGGGTAGAGATCTCAAGGTCAGGCGGCTTGACAAAGGTCGCAGAGGGATCAAGTTGTACCGATCAGGTAGAGAAGAAGGTAAGACTAGCTATTTCTATCGTACACAATTCATGATTGCTTGAGATGTGTTTCATAACTAAATGTTGCCTAGTGTCACATAGGTGAGCAAGTTTTGTCTTGATGTTTCTATAGCAGAATACTACAATGTAGTATATTTTTTACAGGGAAGGATTGCTAGTCCCTCCCTTTTAACATGCCTCAGCTGGAACCTCAAGCTCCTCAAACTTGGAATCCTGAATTCTCTCCTCTTCCAGAAGATGGTGCAGCCCCTGAGATGCCCTTCTCAGGATTTGAACTGGGATCTCCCAGTCATCAACTAATTTTTAACCAGGAGCTCAACTGTGAGGTTGCTACCAGTTGAGCTACATCCCTTTCATAAATGATTAATAGCACTAAGTCACGTGGCCTTCATACAACATAACATAGTTGCACATTTTGCTGCACAGAACTTTAATGCTAAATTGCTGCTCTCTAACAGTCTATTTTATCTGTGTCATGTCATTCAGGCTGTTCCAGTAACAAACAACAACGTCCTGGTGGTGGCAGCGACCAACCGTCCGGACATGCTGGACTCCGCCCTGCTGCGGCCAGGTCGTGTAGACAGGACCATCTACGTGCCGCCTCCAGACCTGACAGTAAGTCTGTCTCATGGGTACTATACATGTAACTTAGAGAGTCTGTCTCATGGGAACTATACATGTAACTTAGAGAGCTAAGATTTAGAGGGTTACAATGTTAAAGGATTACAGCTTCATTCAGATCAGTTGAAGATTTTATGTGCAAATATTCTTTTTTAAATCTTTACCTGTACATCCATACCAAATAATGTAATTTGAGATCTGAGAGAGTACAATATGAATTTTACTTGGGCCAAACATAATCTGCTGTAAAAGGCTTCAGATACATTGTATGAAACCACAGTTTAGCTCCACCATTTTTCTTTCTTTCTGAAACTCCAGGATATAAAATAACATATTCTTGTAAACTAGATAGAACCAGCAGGCAGATAGAAGCCAGTTGTTGACTCACTTCTTTTCCTCAGCCTACTATGTATTCCCATACACCTAACCACAACCCACCCCCATCACTGCCCTCTCCCAGGCTAGAGCGGAGATTCTGCATGTCCACAGCAGGAAGATGCCACTGTCACAGGATGTGGACATACAGGAGCTAGCACACAGGACCAACCTGTACTCTGGTGCAGACTTGGAGAACCTGTGTAGAGAGGTGAGGCCATACTCAGGAATAAGATGCCAAGATAGCCTTTTGACAATGCTTTTGATCATATCAGTTAAAGGGGTATCAATCTGTGGTAGGTTGGTGTTGTAGAGCACGCAACAAATTTTATCAATAGAAAACAAATCTTTTTACACTTTGTGTGTTTTGTTGTCTTGTCACTCGTTTTGTTTACTAATACATTTTGTATTCATACTTGCATGAACGTTTGGCATGGTATTCCCATTATAAAGTCAAGGATAACACAAATTTGATTTAAACGCTGCAAAGGCAGCAGTCCAGTGAGACACCCACTTTACAGGATATTAAAGGCAACAGGGAGATGTTTTGAATTATTACGGACAAAACAAGAAGACACAAATATGACATTAATATGATTAAAAATCGTTTCTTTTGGACTTTCTAGGCATTAGACAATCAAGTTGAAATTTTTCTGGTCTTAAATATTTGAATTTTTGTTGTTGCCCAGGCTGCCATGCAGGCCCTACAGCAGGAGGGGTTGGATACAGGGGTGGTGAAACATACCCACTTCATGGCAGCACTGCAGGACACTGCCCCCTCTCTCAATGAAGAGGAACTGCAGCACTATCAGACTCTCTTCTCCAAATAGTGTCTGCCTTGGTCACAAAATTTCTCATTACAGTTTGTCAATATTGGTTTGTCAATATCAGATCTATTGTTATAATGATGATAATGATACTGGTTATAAGATTCAATATTGAGAATGATTTGTTGCTTCAAGGAGTTTATATTGGTTTCAGACATCTTTTACTTTACATTTTTTAAATATTACTTATTATTTATTTTAAAAGTAATTGTGTCAAAGTTTATGTACATGGAACATTAATGTATGATAGGGCTTTTCTTAAGACATCATCAATTTCTTTTAAAATTCCTCATACATGTATTTCATCAATCAGACACCACACAGACTAGCCATTTTGTGTGAAGAAATACGTAACCATTGTAACAGCATTTGGAACTTCATCACAAACAGTATTCACCCTAGCATGACCATACAGCAAGGTATATCGGTTATATCAGATCTCTGCCCCACACTTTTTGATTTCAAAAGTAACTGTTAAGTGTCATTAACGTTATCAATCATTCCGCCATACTGGCCACTTTTCCAAGACTAAAAGATGAAGAATGACCATCTTGCAATTTTTCCTCTTACTTATGTTGTGAATCCATAAGTTTACAAGCTTATAAATGTTACATTGTAACCAATGCAGTCATGAATAAAAACACACTGGTATGAGTATAACAACAGGACTACTTTGTATATAAAGACGTACATTGTATAAAGGAGGTCATATACACCAGGCCACTGCAGCCATCACTTAACGTAGACGGTGGGCATTATAAACTTCCTGGGATGTTTGACCAATTGCCCAAGTCATGTATCTGCAAGATCACATGTTAATGATTAGATCATGTGTCTGTAACTCTTGCAAGTTTACTTTCTAAAGTGATTGGTCATTATTGATCCTGAAAAAGCAACAGTGGTCATTGAAAACTTGAATGATCCCTGTAACTTTGTGTTGGAGGAAAGTTTAGCATTGTACTATACTTTAAGGTTAAGCATATATCCAACCACGTGAATCAATGCCTCATCAACCAAATAGTTTTGCAAAAGTGTCATCACTTAAGAGTCATTGCAGGAGAAAACCAGGCAGAGGTCGGAAGATGGGGGTCGGCCAAATCAACTCAAACTTTTTATGTGTGATAGGTATGGGCAGCTATGAACAGCCATATGATTAAAACCCTCCAGCTATTTTTCGTTATGGCGTTCTGGGGCCCCCCTCTGAGACCCTCCAAAATCAAACTATTGATGACTGAAAATTACTGAAATTGCGATGGCTATTCTGATACTTCTGATTAAGATATGACAAAAAGTTTCATATTCCCATATCCCATGTGTTCTTAAGTTTTACTGATAAAAATTTGAAGATGAAGTATTGAAATTAAGAGGGTGTTACAGGGGGTTACCAGAACCAAGGAAAACACGATTTTCAACTCTCTGAATTTCTGTGATCTTTAAGGGGCTTGTTCTCCGACAACCAGCAATTTAAATGAATGGTTTTACCTTTACTGGAGAGAGGAATATCTACTAATTGAAAATCAATCGTCTTCTAATTGGGCCATGTATACCACGAGCCGTGAGCGGGGGGTCCTTATGGGGATTTTCAAGGTTTTTGACTATTTTAAAACAGGTAATAACTGCTCACTATGGGATAATGGACGGCAACTTTTTGGTGTCCCGTGTAGGATCACTGCTTAATTGTCAAAATTGCTTCAACTAATTGCAAGTAATTATTGGGGCTCTGTATGGGGGATAAAAGGCTACTTGAAAATGAATTATGCTGGGTTTTACCCGCATTTGTTGCTCTGTAAGTGCTCAATATGAGGTAAGTTATGTCATTTCTTTGTGTTTCTGTGGAACAATTCTTTACTGTCAAAAAAAGCTATACCTATTTACTGCTATTCATTTGGGCTCTGTATGGGGCATATAAGGATATGTGAAATGGAATTAAGCTGCTTTTACACATCTCAGTATCTCTAAGACATCAATTAGTTTAAGTCCCTTACAAAGTGTGCTTTCCCTATGTGATACATAATGAAAAAGGATCTACATGGGGGTTATCAGTATACTCCACATACTATTTACTGCACTGCAGGCCACTTGAGTGACTGCATACTATGATAGGCAATCTACAACATAGAAACATGACCCTAACAAAGACTTTCAGCTATTAACAAAATACGATGTGTAAAAGAATACCAATGGTTTGTTAGCATGCCTGACTGTTAATTTATTCATCACCATAAGGGCAGACTAGAAACATTAAGTTTATGAGAAACCTACATATAGAACCCTATCACAATGAAGCATACTGTCTGCAAAATGCTTAAAACGCACTGTTGAAATGCATATTCACAAATGCACACTTTCAGTTTTCTTGTACTGGTACAATAAGCTGGGTCTGATGTAATTTTTTACCTGCAAAGGGTAAGAGATTACGATTGTGGCTAGGCCTAAAAATTCACATGTTTGGTACAGAGTTTGTACACAGTTGTAAAAATCATGTTACAAAACTTTGTCAAATTACAAAAAAAATCAACTTGCACATGTACATGTGGATAGGATGTTCTCTAATGCCTGTATGAAAGAGACTTTCCTTGTCGTAGAACCTGTAATGGGTAAATGGAAATGATCTGATATGCAGTTCAGTTGCTTTAGCTCTATTGATTTGGGACCTTTGGTTATAGCCTGAGTTTGCACAAGTTTATGTCTTCAAACATGACAGGATGACTGTAGTCAATACAAAATGTACTTAGAATTAAAGTATACACTGTCTTTCGCAGCGCCTGCATGCCACTTGCTTTCCTCATCTATCGCTTCCATGTCAGTGACCACAAATTCTGTGCTTTCTTGCTGTCTTTGTGCTGTTGAAAGTTTGTAATAGCTTGTAATCTGCTTGGCCGTGTGCCACTCGCTGGGCTGAAACAACTGCTTGCCATCAGATTTCCTAACGTGCTGTGCACATCTCGTGGGCCACTTGCACAGCACCAGCTTTCTGCCCAGACGTAGCCCCCCGATTGAAAATGTCAGTCAGATAGGCCTAAGTTTTCATCTTGTCTGACATCCGTTGGCCGCATTTCCTAGTCCGGATTGCCCAGCCTTTATTGACAACTTGGTAGGACGCCCAACCCGGATTCTTCTCCTTGTGACTGTGAGGCTAGGCCCAGGGCCATGAGTAGGGCTGGGTACCAGTACAAAACCGTTTTTTCTCATCGGAACGGTCCAGAAAAACCGGACCTGAAAAAATTCGGTGGACCGGATGTTGGACCGATTGGAAAAGGAACTGATTACTAGTACATTGTATATGATCAGGCATTTACACGTTTTTGGGGTTACCGGTCAAGGCAAATAACAGGAGCGAAGCCGAGTACACTCTATTATATAATTATATATAATTTTACCAAGTTGAACTTTTACAGTCAATCGTACCTACCCTTGTAGGATTTTTACAACACCAGTGGGAGTCGAATACTACACAATACAGATTTTTTTGCAGCAAAATGGACTATTGTTTTGCGTATCGTCCATTCACAAATTTTCAGATAATGAATCAGGTCCAGGTTTAGGTCCAAACTTAGACCTGATCCTCTGGACCTGAGCCGGACCTGGACCTGAATTTTCCGTACCGGTACCCACCCCTAGACATTAGCTATACCAGTCACAGCTTGAGCCCACTGCTTGTGTATTCTGTTGTACAATGTACATGTATGTAACGTCGGACTCCCGCTCCAATTCTTTAAAGTGTTCTCCAACGTCTTCTAGCTTGTTGGCTGAGCTGAAGGCTGTCACACATCCTGGCTCAGGGCAGCAGAACAACGCTGACTTTGACCAACTGCCGATGTTGTGATGTAACTCGTTTGTGACTGTGGGGTACCAAACGGTGCTGTGTCAGGGTTGGAAGGTCATGTATCTGTGGCACTGTGGCAAAGTTCACTACTTCTCCAACCCCAACACCAAAGGCTCTCTAGACTCGTACTAGCATGTCTCAATCAGTTGCAAACAAGAAATTGTTCTATGACTTGACATCTTCCCATTTTTGCCTTGCACTGCACCTGTTTGTGCCACCGCAATTCTACAGTCGTCTATGCCTCCATTGGACCCCCCACGTTTCTTTCATGTATTCAGCGGTCAAGACATCGATGTTTTTCATTAACGTACCGTCTTATGTGAGTCTTCATTTGATGTTATCTTGCGGTCACAAATGTCCTTGCCTCCTGAGGGTCTGAGAAGTCGAAGCACAGAACTTATATGCTAGTTTTCTGACCGATCGCTGGCAGAGACAAAATCAGCGGAGCACAGTGGTAACACTCTGCAATTTCTCAAAAACACTTTTATTAGTAAAAGATTCTCGGACTGGGCGGTCTGAAATACACTTTGCAGAATAGCACAGACAGCTGACCTGTCATGTCGGCAGTTGTTGAAAATGTGGACAAAACACTCCACATACTTGCCTTCATCGCCCTTCGTAATTACTGCAGCCATTGAGATCCATAACTCCATACTAAAACATGGGACTTTTAATTCGATGGCTCTTAAATCATAATTCACCAACCCACCTATCTCACATGCAAAGTATGCGCAGAAAATTGCTGACCCAGTTCTTCTCGCTTCTGCCAAAGATTTCTGATGCAATGACGGTTAAAGTATATCATGTACGTGGAGACCTGATAACCCCCATGCAGAGCCTCTTTCATTAAGCACCACATGGTAAATACATAATCATTATGATTCTGTAAGGAATGTACTATTTGAGGACTTACAGAGCAACAAATGCGGGTAAAACCCAGCATAATTCATTTTCAAGTAGCCTTATATCCCCCATACATAGCCCCAATAATTACTTGCAATTAGTTGAAGCATTTTTGACAATTAAGCAGTGATCCTACACAGGGACACCAAAAAGTTGCCGTCCATTATCCCATAGTGAGCAGTTATTACCTGTTTTAACATAGTCAAAAACCTGGAAAATCCCCATAAAGACCCCCCGCTCACGGCTCGTGGTATACATGGCCCAATTAGACGACGCTTGATTTTCAATTAGTAGATATTCTTCTCTCCGGTAAAGGTAAAACCATTCATTTAAATTGCTGGTTGTCGGAGAACAAGCCCCTTAAAGATCACAGAAATTCAGAGAGTTGAAAATCGTGTTTTCATTGGTTCTGGTAACCCCCTGTAACACCCTCTTAATTACAATACTTCATCTTCAAATTTTTATCAGTAAAACTTAAGAATACATGAAATATGGGAATATGAAACTTTTTGTCATATCTTAATCAGAAGTATCAGAATAGCTATCGCAATTTCAGTAATTTTCAGTCATCAATAGTTTGATTTTGGAGGGTCTCAGAGGGGGGCCCCAGAACGCCATAACGAAAAATAGCTGGAGGGTTTTAATCATGTGGCTGTTCATAGTTCCCCATACCTATCACACATAAAAAGTTTGAGTTGATTTGGCCGACCCCCATCTTCCGACCTCTGCCTGGTTTTGCCTGGTTTTCTCCTGCAATGACTCTTAAAGCCTTTGGTGGGACCCAATAATTACCACTCATATTGACGCCCTGTGACAATGACTGTATAAAGCTCCGAGCACGACCACTAGCTGTTAAGCTGCAGTACCGACACTCTTTATTAGGGAGCGCTTTTGTACCGTCCAGTCCCTGCAGCCCAATCAGCACGTGATCACTGAGAAGCAAAATGGCGCCACCGAAGGCGAAATTTCAGGAAAGTAAGTGATGCATTTTGTCGTTTTAGCGCATTTTACCTTTCTTGCATGAAGGGGGTAGGTCGAATGAATAGAGAATACGTAACATTTGTAGACAGATAGATTTCTTGCTCCCACCCCATTAATTTTTCGCAAATTTGCGACTTGGAAAGCAGTGCTTTGTTGATACTTTGATGGGGAGGGGGGCAGCGTTACAAACAACGTTTATACTACTTGGTTTCTCACTGTTTATCGTATTAAAAGAGCTAGGCTTTGATGAGAATAGTATAGCCTTAGCTTTAAAATTATAGTACATACCATGAAATTTTGTTGGAAGATAGCAGTGTTTTGGCTTGCTAAGAAGCTTTTATCTCCAGTCAAATCTCAAAGGTTTCACACAAAAATAATTATATACCAACTTCTTCATTTTATCAAGTCGAACCTGATGAATATGGCTCATGCATGTAGAAACGCGAACGCATCTATATCATATATCGCAACAGCTATGAAGTCTGTTTGCCCATAATTTGGCCAGCCACAGTTGAACAAAGAACTCTTCTATTTCTTGATTGCATAAATTTGCTGAAAAACCCATGACCACACAATTTGTGCTCCAGCACACAGTCATTGCTTGTGTCAGTTTAGTTCTCTGCATCAACAGACTTTTCAAAAGGATTCATTTTAATCGTTCTTTTGTGTAAGAGGGGTTTGCTGCGTAGTATGACTATGAGGACCTGATAAACATGTACATGTAACGTTACTAGTAGTAGTAATCAATATTTATAATATGTTCTCTGTTTGGAGCAGCAAAAGCCCGTCCAGGTGCGGAAGGAAGGACGCAGGAGAGAACCCCGCAGTCTGTGGGAAAATATACAATAGGTGTGTATGTGTTCCTGTCTTTTTTACTCTATGGTCTCTATGTCACAAGACTCAAAGGCCACTCCAGGTTCAAGGTAATGGATTACAAGAGTTGGACTAGAACAGCATAGCTTGAACCTCTCCAGGGCTCGAAATACCACCTGCATATGCAGGTTAGTGCAGGTAAAATTGGAGCTGTGCAGGTATTTCTGATGTAGATACCTGCACCTAACCTGCACTGGTCCATGTACTGGGTTTTATACGTAAATGCCCTATGATGTCGGTGTGTATGGATTGTTATTAGCTGCATTGATATAGTATGAAAGAAAAAATAGCAATGCATGGTTATTGAATAATTTTAGGATGATTCATAATTCTTAAGTTCAGAGTAGTGCATGTAAAATTTGTCTGGTAGAGGTAATTTTCAATGTTACCTGCACCAGTGCAGGTATGCAGAAAAAGTATTTTGAGCCCTACTCTCCCTAAATCAGAAACATCAGTATTAATTATCGAGTCAAGATTGAGTCACTGACACAATAGGAAATCTAGAAGAATGACTGCGTTTATATATAGTTGTATTTGACAGGGTATTTTTACAATGGTGGTAATTCTTTTAATTGTCCACAGTTCTACTTTAGTTCTACCTACTATGAATTGAGACACAACTGCCAGCATTTTACCACGATAAATGTGTGTGCTACAGAAGCCTTGTTGTATTTTATTGTAGGTTGATTAAAGATGACAGTAAAAATTGTACAAATTGACAAAACAATTTGAAGTGGTAACAGAAATAAACTGTCTGACTAACCCCACTGCTGGCCCACATGGTGTATACCCAGAGGTCAAAGGCCAAATCTTGAACTTCAGTTTGTATGGTAGTGCACTGCAAGACATTTCCTTTTTGGTATCTGTAAAGCATCTCACTGAAGCTGTGGCATTTTGGTGTCACAATTGAATTTATGTCACTCTTGACTTTATCATGCATAACGTACAAGTATGACTAAAAAGACAGTAAAAAAAATTTTAATTGAAGAAATTCATTGAGAACTCAGTTGAATTACTCAGCTGTAGCAATGTCGCCAACATGCCGCAGATACCCGTGTTAAAGTGTCGCCTGTATATCTACCCTTTGCTACAACACATACTCGCGCAAGGGTGAGCACGAAAGAAACAACTCTGCATCGGTGCACATTGGCAAAAATTATTCTTGACCTCAATTATGCCAATAGAGGATAACTGCTTATTCTTTTCAATTTGGCTCATGATCAGACTTAATGTTGGGCTATGTTGCCATATTGGTTATGATATTTGCCATGTTTTTGGTTGATGTTGTAATTATATGCCCTGTGTACATGCAGATGAGAAGGTACTGTGTTTCCACGGCCCACTGCTGTACGAGGCCAAGGTACTGGAGGTACAACAACCTTCCAAAGGTCAGGCCAAGGATAAACAAGTCCGATACTTCATCCACTACAGCGGCTGGAACAAGAAGTAAGTCACAATGTCACTTTGTGTGTCATGTTATGTAAATGTTTCCGAAGGTTTTCGCAGCATTCTTTTTCTTTCTTCGTTTGTTAGCCAATCAAAACTCAGCACAGCTGATGATGTAATGTTGATACCGTAAAAAATCACCATGATGTAGTGTGGGTACAAGTAGTTCAGTCTGCAGTACAACTGTCTATGATGCTGAAAGACGAAGGCTCGTGTCTCTCATCGGAAGTTTCTTTTTTTCCTTTTAGACATATAGCTTATATCTATAACGATTTAATCTTGAGAACTGGGCATTGCACGTTTGACAATGACCTTTTTTTATTTCTTTTCTGACATTTTTTTGTCCCCGTTTGAAACATCCTGCATTTTGGTCGAAAATGTGGCCTTTCTAGTTTGCATTGTAAATACTCTGTAACAAAAGATGTGATGACTAAATGTTGTCTCCATTTTTGGCCTGAAGCACAACTGTTCTTGTCTTTAGACATAACTGTTGCATGACATGTTTTTAATTCTTAATAGATGTGTCGTTTATTATATTCACATTCACAGCTTCTGTTAGCTCTGTACCAACTTGACTGTTGTCAAATGCTCGAGGCTTTGAAAACCCAATAGACTGTACATGTAAATATACATGTGGGGTCAACAGACTGTCAGTGTGTCTAGGTTATTCTTGTACTCCAGAACTGCATATCAGCAATGGCCGACTCCACTGACTCGAAATGGAGGAACATTTGAAAATGACTCTCGAAAAATGTATAAGCCGTCCACAGCTAGAGATATGGAAATATTCTGAGTATTTCAAACATCCTAAATAAACAAAAAGATGAATATGGTTTGAGAGGAGTCCAGTTGACGTGGTAACAAAGGCTGTACTGCCCCCCTAAGTTGGAGTGGACTAGTCTGTAATGTAACTATAGTCGGGTAGTGTCAGCGCCCCACACAGGCAGACGTTTTGGTTCAATGTCATCCACATATGTGAAAGGAAGGAGGACAATGTTACATCATGCTGTAAATAAGTAATCATCTTTTTCCGGTAAATATTATTGAAATAGCAAGAGTAGACATTGTATTATATTAATATTATGTACGGTTTGTTCACATGTATATATCTGTCACATGATTTGATTGTAAGTACATGTAACTGTTATGGTAGCAATTTTGTTCAGACTGACTGTGTGACCTTAAACTGTTGTTGTTTATGTCGTATTGTTTATTCACTGTTCTATATGCTAAAAAAACTGTTTCTAATATAAATTCTATCATCTATGTCATAGTACAACTATACATGCATTGTCTTCATTATTTTAAATTTTATGAAAAACAAATGAATCAAAGTGCAAAAATACACAAATCTTATGGAATTCGCACAAACGTGAAACCCACAAATCTTGAATGGGCGTATACTATTTAATAGCCAATAAGCTACTCTTGCTTCATTTTGTTGCATCACATTGTATTTTTTGGTGTTCCCATCCAGAATATCCCGCTTTATCTGTCATGTGACGATGGCAACGGTTGTCCAATTTGCATATAAAGACACAGCTACAAAGACTATGTGCCCCATAAAACTTGTGTTATTCACATAGTGATTTGTGCGGTCTTCATAAAATTTGTACGAATGTCATAAAGTCCGTGCAAATGTTTGCTCCATACCTACCAGGAAGAAATTGTAACAATTTACAGATTTTCAAAAGTTTGTTTAGGCTCCTCCCACCCTTTTAGAGGAAACCATATAATTTCATCACCATCCAATGTGTCAGTTGCTGATGCCTATATTGTTGTATTACTCCAGCTGGGATGAGTGGGTACCAGAGAGCCGTGTGCTGAAGTTCAGCGATGCCAACCAGGGCAAACAGAAGGAACTCCGAGAAGCACAGGCGTGAGTACATCTGTATTAAACACTAGTCACTTTGAACTCTGGAAGTCAATAGGTAGTTGGAAAACAGTAACGCTCAGGGCTCTAGCCAGTGTCCGTTTTTCCGTCAATTGACGGAGATTTGCTGCGTGTGATGGAAAATATTTTTGAACCAATCTGTCAACCTTGACGGACAAAAATTCTTGGTGGAAGATACAGTCGGCTTGGGGACGCTGTCCACGGTCGGAAAGCCACACACTGTTTGTTTTGCTATTGTTATGATTGTTGACTTATTGTGTCGGCGCCCTTTCGCATACGATATCTCATTAAAAACACGTTTTTCAAGGTCTCAGTTCCGTCTTTCTAACTTAATTTTCGCGGTTTTCGCGACAATGGGAATTGGCTAACGGAAAAAAAATTTGAGCTGGCTAGAGCCCTGGTAATGCTCATACAGTCAAACCTGTACATGTGACCTCCATGACCTAAACAAGGACCATCTGGCCATATGATCACATTTCTGATTGTCCAGAAGAGAATATCCCCATTGACACAAGCATCCAGAATCCAGTGTCTATGGTGACTAT
>NC_049980.1:9651700-9742043 GCF_000003815.2 Branchiostoma floridae | reverse complement strand
TTCAACATGTAAAGAACAGTTTACTCAAGTATGTTCTGGTGTCTTTATAACTGCCTTAACTTTTATGGATAAAAATTAATGAAAGTTCAAGTTGTGCTCCTACATGCTGTTCCCTGCCTCATGTAAAATGTTAGGTGACTGGTGTTGATGTGAACAGGTGCTCAGTTGAAAGACTGTACTTCCCTCTTCGTTATATCTTTGAATTTGTGATTTTGGCCCAAACTAACTTGTTGAAAATCCCTGCTCCAGTGTTATCTGTCTGTTGTTGATGATGTAAGTTGTGTGTGTCTGTACAGTATAATACAGCCCCTGACTCTGAGGAAGTTAGCTGATGATGAGTCTGTGTTACCCCCTCCTCCCCCAAGGTACAGTACTAGTACCACTTCAGGGTGGCCAAACTGTCAGGAATGGTGGCAAAATACTCCTTCTGCGCACTCTTGGGTTCAGTCACCTCCCTCCTAGGCTAGAATTTCGTCTTCTTAGCTCTAGTCCCCTTCAAACAATTCTTCACGAGATAGCAACCATTGCAAGCAGACTACAGCTAAGAAGACTACATTCCAGCCACCCCCCCACCCCCCAAAAAAAGACACCTTCTCTTGCCCTCTTGATTAGGGTTTGAAAGATTGTGGTGGTCTTTCCATACCGCAGCTGAGCAGATTTGCTACAACCTTGGTCCGTAATGGTGATGGTGAAATGTGGATCTAGCTTTCCTCCATGCTGACAGCTGCACTGCCTGCTGGGAAGGTCTGTTGGGCTTGTCCATCGGTGAACAAGGTAATCAGTGGGCTGCTGAAGTTACATGATTAGTTAATGACAGTTGTTTTTTTTCATTTTCAGAAAAGTTAAGAAACAGTCCAAAGTGAAGCCGAGGGGTCAGGGCCCGCCTGAGGGGGGTGAGAAGGGGGACGGGAGCCGGTCTTCCACGCCATCTGTGGAGAAACAACAGGCGAAGAGAGGTGAGGGTATGTCTGCAGCTGTATACTGATTTGTAAAGCCTGTATTGTAAGTTGCATGTGTAGTTCAGTTCTTAGCAGCCCTGCCTCTGTCTGGAACTAAAAGCGGTTAGTTCAATTCTGGCTGTGTCACTCACCTGACATGTAGAGTAGGGTTCTTGTCAGGTGAGTGGCACAGCCAGAAATGTACGGACACTACTGGGGGTACGGACCTACTCTTATCCTAAGGTCTATAACCCAAAAGGGTTGCAGTCCTTAGATAGAAGAACTGGTGCAAGGAGCTGAGACTATGAATTTGTAAAAGTTGTACATACTAATTACTATAGCATCATTCTTCTCCGTCATGACCAGTGGAAGAATAGCTCTTTACTGAGCAAAACTTGACGGATATCACATTCACCATCTGTATTGTAAATTTGTTTGAAAATGAAAATAGTCTTTCTTCACTTGCCCAAACAGCACTTTCAGTTGCCCTGGACAATAGGGCTAGTGGACTTGTTTATCCCTGTTTTGTCTGCATTTTATGTATGCTTTTTGAAATGTCCTTCAAATGCTTGCCCCCCTCTCCAGCTGCTGAACAGACTCCCATCACAGAACCTCCCAGGAAGAAGAGAGTGCGAGCTGACCCCACAGTAGAGGCAGTAAGTTCTTCTTATCATACTGTAGCCAGGATATCAGCCTCGTTAGCTCTTGTGTGCAGTCCTACTGAAGCATGGGTAGTGTTTATTGGGAGCACACTAAAACTGACAAGGCTTTGCTTTATGTTAAACCTAGGCCGTGATAACAGTTGGTATGGGTGATCTGGACCAGTTGATAACATAGGCTTCTACTCTTATCACACAAGCTTCCATAGAATCATTTGTACGCACTTTAGTTTTAGTGTCGATAATTCGAATACCAGATTAGAATGAAGACGTTGGAATCGCTGTCGTTACAATTTTTATTGTTTGAGGACACCAAAATTTCTCAACTTCTGCAGTTCTGGTGCATTTCGCATTGAAACACATGTTTTCTTGGCCTACTTTATTAAATAGTATATAACGGTGTGTATTCAGCATTGACCACCTACCTGACTGCATGTCGGATCACACAACGGCCCTCTAGCAATCTTACACACAGGCAGGCTGGTACTCTAGATGATGCGGAATACACCGTGTTGTATTCTATTTACCGTTTTGTATTAGAAGCAAGTTGCCCCAGATGGTGCTACCTGACAAAAATATTATCAAAACCGCTGATCACGTTATACTTTATCATTTATTACTTTGCATATATGAGAAAATACGTGTGTGCCTGTCCCCTTCTTGTCCAGGAGGAAACCTTCATGACCAGAGTAGAGATAAAAGTGAAGATTCCCGATGAGCTGAAGCCGTGGCTGGTGGATGACTGGGACCTCATCACCAGGCAGAAACAGGTAAAGGTGAAAGGTCATTCATTATAAAAATGCTTCAAACTTTTAAAGATTTACAGTTTATAGCTGCTCATGCAAATCGCCTTTACTGCAATGTACATGTTTCTGTCCTTGCACAACACTAAAAGAACATGGCACATGATGATGAGAAATGTTTGCAGAGGTGGAAATTTTATGTCCATGCAGATGTAGGGTGAGAATATTTTGACTGATTACTGTAAATGCATTTAAGTTAGCGGGGATTTAATTTCGTGGTAGCGGGAAAAGGACTTTTCGCGGTGGTTTTAATTTCGCTGTAGCACCATGCACTATGACATCTTACTGCTATGGAAAAATGTTTGCGGTGGTTTTAAATTAGCGGTGAAGTGGCCATCGCGAAAACCGCGAACATAAAACCGCCGCAAACATTTCTGCATTTACAGTATGTGCCTAGCCAAGGACATAGAATGAGTCTCCAACTACACAACTGTCCGTTACCTGTTCTAAAGCCTGCTGTTGTCTGTGGTTGACAGTTGTTCCATCTGCCTGCCAAGACCAATGTGGAGAAGATCCTGGATGACTATCTGCAACAGAAGAAGTCCAAGGGACTCTCTCCTAACCAGTAAGTTTTTATATGTACGGATTTGCTATGGTGGACTGGCTATGGATGTGTGTTTGTATGGATGGATT
Source organism: Branchiostoma floridae (assembly GCF_000003815.2). Taxonomy (NCBI): domain Eukaryota; kingdom Metazoa; phylum Chordata; class Leptocardii; order Amphioxiformes; family Branchiostomatidae; genus Branchiostoma; species Branchiostoma floridae. The sequence continues at coordinate 9,739,010 of NC_049980.1, read as the reverse complement.
TTCACGATATTTGGTTGCTGGATTGGTGTCAGAGAGGGACAAAGTGTAGACCAAGCAGCGACATGTACCTATGCTATTTGGATTGCAGTTTGTTTGTTTATTGCGATCTCCAATTGCAGTAGGTAGTGGGCCTTTTGCTGGAAACATTGAACAATGATAACTTGAGCAGGGTTTAATTAATTTTCATGTTTTTTAGCATCTAGGTACCTTACCTAATGTTTAACATAATAAGATGAGTTTTATGCAAATCAGGACCTGTGCAGTCATTGATCAATAAGGAAATGGGAGGTTCACTTTGTGATGTCAACACGTAGCTGCAATACTACTATATCCTGCTAGAAGTCCCTTCTACTAAGATTACATGATTACCTTGTTAACCTATTTAAGTTTTAAATTAACCTGTAGATTACTAGGACATTATTGGAAGTAAAAATAAATTCTGGTGGCAAGTTTTGACATGGTTTGATATACCTTTTTTTGGCAACATCACAGGGAGAGTGCTATACTAGAAGTGACGGCAGGAATCAAGGAATACTTCAATGTCATGCTGGGCACACAACTCCTCTACAAGTTTGAGAGACCACAGTATGCAGAGGTCAGGAAAATATTTCAGACTTTATGGTGCAAAAAATTCAACCCTTGAATGAACAGACTGTTCAGGAAAATATTTTAGACTTAATGGTACAAAAAATGCAACCCTTGAATAAACAGACAAACAGAAAGAAGCAAATCCCCTTTTGCTTTTGTAGTATGTTTCACTTGCCACGGTTGGCTTGTAATTAAGAGAACTTGTAAGAGAACTGAGTGATACTTCTTAGTCTTAGATAATGGCCATTTAATGGCTGTACTTGCGAACAGAATCAGCTGTCCGATGTTAGTTAGTGTCCATTCACAATACTCATTCGTACGTTTAAATAAAGAAGAGTTGTGTTGCATCAAATGTGTGAAGACGTGTTTTCTGTTGTCTCCATGTTGTCTGGAGATAGTCCTCTTATCGTCCATCCATCGTCTTCCTACAGTCATCACCACATACATCAACAATTTGAACTATAGAGAGAATACCATCCAAATTCTGTACACTTTGCCTTGGACAAGGATGTCTTTGCTCAGACTAAGCCGTTTTCCTGTAGAATTTTGTTGTTCTTTCCTTTCTTGCCAACGTGAAATACATTGTTATGTAATTGTAAATTTGTGGTGTTTCCCTGTTCCAGATCCTGGCAGACCACCCTGACACACCTATGGCTCAGATATACGGTGCACCCCACTTACTTAGACTGTTTGGTAAGTCAAAATCTCAATGTAGATAAGAGTCTTGTTTTCAAAGATGCCACAAGTTTTAAAGAAAAAAAGTTGAATATTGCAGAAAAACTGTCACCATATATAGCTTAGGATTCAAAGAGAGATGGTAAATTTGCCCACTCACTTCTACAACCCCTAAAACGGATGTCCTGATTCCATGACCTTGACCTGCCATTCTTCAAGGTCAAGTTGAGGGAGGATTCATCACCTAGGAATGTGGGCCAGTGTTGTTGGAAATTGGCACATGGCAAGAACTATAGTGGACAGATTGATAGGGGTGTTGCCCTCTGCAGGGGTTGTTGCCCTTGTGCAAAGCCGGTGTGCTACAGTTTGTCACCAAGGTCAGGGTCAACATCAAGTGTTGACGTTTTTACTGTCAAGTCTACTTATAGAGAGCTTTCCCCTGACTCATAGATAAGGGATGCTCTCCTTTTTCGGATACGGTGGGATCTCAGTTTATTGGTGTTTACAGCACGGAAGGTGAAGAGTTCTTGTTCAAAACGTGAAGAAAGCGGATATTTTTTCTTGGCACTTAACCGCTTTGGGCAATTTGTGAACTCTTCCATCTCCTTTTGCCACCCTTCCAAGACTTTGGGACCATCTTGAAAATGAAAACACGTGCATTATCAGTTGATTGGGCCAATGCTTGCCTTTGTGATCAGATCTGGAAACATGCCATGTATAGGCACAAGGCATTGGGGAACACCAACTGTTTAAAGGGCACCTAACTAACACAGAACAGACTCAGGAAAACAGCACTTGAGACAAGTTTGTGTTGTTTCCAAGTTCAGGTTACCTAATATGGGCATGTGTCACACTTGATTTGCTTGACCCTCTCCCCACACACCAAGTTCACATCCCTTAAGCTCTCCCATCAACTTGACTTTTGACATGAGTTTGGAAGGCTCAGTCCTTGGGAATTGCCTAAATGAATGTTATGCAGATGGTGAGGTGAAGGGGGTGAAGTCTGCCATCTCTAATTGCAATGTTTGTGTTCAAAGTTTGTTTATGTTCCTAAGATTGGAAAGATGGGAATGATTATGACATGTACATGTATATACTCTGTTCGAATTATGGTATTTATGTATTTAAGATGATGTATGATATCCTATGTGTATGGGAGATGTGAAATATTTTTGACCATCTTGAAACAAGAGGTGTGTACAATGTTGAAGATACATTGTTGAGGATCCCTTCTTTTCTTTTTTTTTCTGGAACAGCATACAAATGTACATGTAAACGGGTATGTCATGGTTGCACACAGTTAAACTCTCTCCCTATTTCTTAGCCTATCTATCTCATTAGGGAGATAGCCTATGTACCATCCGCATATTGATTCGCTTCTGCTACCAGTCTAGGGAACTGTATATTCAAATTTTCTGGTAATGACGTTAGTTAATGAGCGAATTAAGGAATGGGTTCTAGAGCGCTGACATTCGATGACAACAGTCCTTCCCGCAAGCAGACAAAAGGGTGTTTCAGGTGTTGGAACGCCTGTTCGATCCCATTCCTTAATTCGTTCATGTGTGCTGTAAGGACCAATCAGCACCCTCGTCCAAAATTTGAACGATTTCAGACGTTAGAGATGTCAAGGTTCCCAGATGGAATAGTAGAGAAGTTACTGTATATAACGTATAATGAAATTTGGAGGGAGAAGCGACTGTGAACGTCCTAACAAAGTACTATCCAGATGGTACCCATGCTATCAGGGAAAAGGATCACAGTAATATACTAATAATGTATCCTTTGACAGCTAGGACCAACGCAGACTTCCATGTGGTTTGTGCTAGAAAGATAGTTTTGTCTTATCATCACAGCTGTCTATAACATCAAAACTCTTCTTATTTACATTGTCAACAATTGAAGACAGACCTGCTTATTTACTTTACATTCTTGTGAGATTATAATATCAGTGTTAATATTTTCTTGGAATTAAACCTTCACATATTAAGCAATAGTTTATTTTTGTGCATGTGAGAAGTAAAGAGTGTGTAGTGGAGTGTTGAAGTTTGCCATGTTTCCCCTGCAGTGAAACTAGGGAGCATGCTGGCCTACACACCTCTGGATGAGAAGAGTGTACAACTACTCCTCACACATCTACATGACTTCTTAAAGTAAGTTAAATCTTAACATATTCATATTTTTTGGATAGTTGAAACATCAAAGGAGAGTTGTAAGTATACAAGATGTTCTTTGTGGTGTAATTCTAACGGTGGCTATGTAGCAAACATTTTCTAAAGCTAGAGACTTATGGATAGATGGATGCACTGCAGCATGTTTTTAACAAATGTGTCTATGATTTTGATTCATTTGCATGGAGCAAATAATCCATATTACTGATTCCTTGGCATGCTGGGAAAAAGGGAGAACAGTGTTACCCATAATTCCATTGTTTAGAATACTGTAAGTTTTGAAATATTTTCAGTTTCACCGGTGCCTCTTCATCACCAAATCATGACACTTCAAATATTTGTTGTTTTTTTTTAGCTACAGTACTACAGTTGGCCATGAACTTAACACTGGGGAAACCTTCTTTCCATGGAATTAAATCCCCCCCCCCCCCCCAAAAAAAACAAATGAATTTGATTTACAGTATGGCCTGTGACATACCTTCCCTATCTTCTATCCATCTATCCTCCCCCTTAGCAAATGGTTTGACCCTAATGTCCTTGTCTGATTGATACTCCCCCTCCCCTACAATGATTTATCCCCTCTTACATGATTGGTTCCTCCTCCAGCTGTAGTCCATGTTCCCCACCTCAGTCAGACTTGGCCCCCACATGCCTAAATTCCCTGGGGAAGCCCTTAAGACCATTTGAGAGAAGGACTCCGACTTTGTTTTCTTCAAATTCCTGCCAAAGTCCAAGGGAAGGGGTCAGTCCTGGAATTCTCCCTCCCTTCACCAGTCTCAGGGAAGAGTCAGGGAGAATGTCTGTGAGAAAGAACACGCACACTTCAGCTGTCCTGCTCGCAGTGTTTTATGCTGGAGAATGTGTGACTTGTTTTTAGTGGGGCCCTCTGTAGACTAAACAGCTTTACCAAATCTGTGCGGTAATAATTTTGCAGCCTCCTGTAAAAGTCTTCTACATGAATTAGTACTGGTGATGTTTTATTGCTGGACATAAGTGGCATTAAGATTAGGATGTATAAAAACAAGTGGTCTATATTTAGCCATGTTGCACCTATCACTGTGAAGCCTTATAGCAAATGCAAATTGATTAGCCCACAAGCATAACAATAATAAAGAAAAGATGAGCTAAAATTTTGTGGTGGCTGAAAGCTTCAGGCTTTTAACGATTTATCATTAATTCAATTTTTGTTAACCTACATCTATAATGTCTATGTGACTTGTAGCATTTTCACATAAGTATTTGTCAAATGATTTTATGATTGCAAAAGACTATGTATTTAGAGTTGCAAGGAGTACATGTAAACATTAGGGCTTAGGAACCCATGTTTGTTGTAACCTTTGAGGAAACATTTTCTCCTTTTGAGACAATCCCTTTGCTCGGTTTAGTCAGTGAAGGAGAAATCCTTGTTCTCCCATAAGACTATACCATATACATATCTAAGATAAACAGAATTCTATATCGATGAGTAACACAAAAACACGTAAACCTTCTACATAATCATCCCAGCGCAAGTTGACGGAGTGTTTGTCACCATATGGTGTGTTTCTCTCCTGTAGACGTCCCTGTTGACAGTCTGGCTAATACCAGACTGTAGCTGTTTATCAAAGGCTGTTAGAAGCTCTTACATTGTACCATGTAGCCATGCTGTACTGTAGGAGTGTAGTGGGCTCGGGTTACTGGCTTAGTTTCCCTTAAGGGGATATCTCCTGGACTGTAGTATATTGGTGGTCTCACTGTGTCCTATTAGTATTGCCCTTGACTTTACAATGGAAATATCATGCAACACATACAAGTATGACTAAAAGACAAGAAAACACACTGTATAAATGTCTTAAATGAAATACTTGCTTTAGGGCGGAGTTTCCTTTATTTAGAAAACTTCTCACGGTGTAAAGAAAAGTTGATTTTAAACAGAAGATTCCTTTCATACACTGAAAAAGTGTGTGTATTCTTCTGTGAAGGAAATATTTGTTATCATTGTGCTTCAAGTGTAACAAGTTGTCGGAGTAGAAAGACATGAACAGATGCATGTGTGGACAACATGTTAACATGACATGTTAGAACACTTGAAAAACACAATGTAGCAACACATGAAACAGCACATGTAACAACAGTAGAAGTTATAAAGAAAAGAAGTGAACCAATGAACTATACGTTGTCTGTATCATTAGCACTTGTATTTTTGACAGTAATTACAGTGAGTTTGTAAAACACACTTCTGTCTGGTCGACTAGATATTAGGTACATGTAGATACAGACACAAAAAATCTAAATTTGGTATTTATATTCCCTTTGATACAGATACCTCCAGCGGAATTCTTCGTCTCTCTTCAACGTGGCTGACTACGAGGTGGCACCTCCCGAGTACCACAGAAAGGCTGTTTAGAACCGGATAGTTAATATCTATACATACAAATGTATTTACTTTGGACTGGCAGAACCACTTATGTGTAGGTACATTGTACATCAGACAGCAAGGAAGATGTAAAGACTTAAAACTGACACTGGGTAGTCAGTGAGATCATGTCATTTTTGTTTCACTTAAAAAATATTTTCAGTGAACGTGAAATAACTTTGTTTAACGTAAATGTTTTACTGAGTTCACCACTTCTGTGTATATCGGTCAACAAGGAAGATGTCAAGACTATAAACTGACAGACTGGGTAGTCAGGGAGATCATGTCATCTTTGTTTAAGTTTGAATAAGTTTATATAACATAAATGTTTCCTGACAAGTTCTCCATTTTGCTCCTACATACCGCATACCCATAGGAGCTGCAGTACTGGAGTATTCTGATAGGAGAAAGTGTTTAGATGACATGTCTTAAGCCCTTATAAAGTCATGCGACACATCTACCACTGTAAAACTATGAGCAAGATAGCAGTTGAAACATCTCAAATAGAGTAAACTTATTACCTTACTACTAATATTGATATGTGGACTTGAATGAATATGTTAGAATTTTATGACTGCAGTTCATATGATTATGGCTATTCCATTCTATGACATGGATGCTTGCAGAACTTGAAATAGAATGGAAGAAAAAGGTTACAAATGTCTTTGTACAATGGATGATGAACGTTTTGTAAAGAAGAAATAAAGTCAACATTATATGGAACCTTTTTAGCCAAGATGTCCTGCTTTACTGTGTGTAGGTGTTATCATTAGGGGTGGGGACTGGTACATCGTTTATCTTCTTGGTCTGGTAAAAAAAATATGGACCTGAAAACATCAATGGACAGGATTTTGGACTGATGAAGAAATAAACACATTATATTGGCATGCATCCACACGTTTTGAGGCTTATTACCTTCGCCAAGAAGGTTATATTTTGGGTAGCGTTTGTTTGTATGTATGTATGTAGAAGACCAGAATAACTAAAGAACGCCTGGATGGATTGTATTGATATTCGGTATGTGAGTAGGTCTTGGTGAGACCTAGAAACGATTAGATTTTGGGCCCCGTAGCGACCTGTTATGGTACTGCAGCAGAACTTCCTGGTTTGATATCTCAAGTTCTGAACATGCTATGGCCATGATTTTTTAGTGGTAGATAGCTCTTGATGCCGAGAGTAGGTGGTGTATGTTTGGGCCCCCTAGCGGCTTGTTTTGGAACTGCAGAGCAGGTTTAGTGTCAGACTTTAAAAGGGAATAACTCACAAAGAGGTTAACGAATTGTTATGATTTTTGGTATGTGGATAGCTTAAGTGATGCTTCACATAATGACATTGATTATGCAAATATTTATCTAATTTGCATAATTGATTATGAAATTTTATGAACATGCTCAGTTCCAGTATGGGACCATTGCAACATGTGACACCTGTAACTGAGAAGGAGAAGAATATTGATTGATATATATTATGCAAAATAAATACCTAATTTGCATGATTAATGAGAAAATGTTACAATTTTATTGTCGTAATTGACAGTAACTTCTTACTTGTAGCATTTGGAAGTTATGTACGGGTGAACATCGTTGAACATTAATTATGCAAATGAGGGTCTCATTTGCATAAATTATCAGAAAATGCGATAAAAGCCTTCTTTCTTAACATAGCATGTGTACGTCTGGTGTCTGGTAGAGATGATCAACTGATACAATTTATGTAAATAAGAACCTTATTTGCATATTCAATGATAAACAATTAAAGCAGCAGTTGTAAAGAAAGGTAGGATTATTTGGCGAAGGTATGGGGTCGTGGAACTCTAGTTTGTCCAATGAAATGAAGACAGAAGTAGTTTATAGTCATTTCAACCAAAATTTTACAGTCAAATATACAGAGGCATTTACATTTGTAGCATTGTTTACATGAAGATATGATTTTAAAAATGCCAGTTGGTGTTGGATATTCCACCAAACAGATTCCTTTGTAGCAAAATAGACCATTGTTTTAAGTATCGACCATTCACAAGTTTTCACAGACAATCAGGTTTAGGTCCAGACCTGGACCTGATCCTTTGTTCAGTCCATCCTCGTAGTACTGATCGTCTGAATTGGACCTTTACCTAAATTTTCTGTACTGGTACCCTCTCCTAGTCATGATGTCTTGTATGTGGGATAATGTGCTTGAGCTATGGGGGTCCATTCTATGGGGTCAAGGTCAGCTGCCAAATCTGCAAGTGGCCAGAGACAGGCAAGTGTACAAGCAAAAAGACAATGAATTGTCTATTAAGATGTTTTCTGAATTGTCAAAGAAGGTTGTGACATGTTAGGTCATGCTATGCTGAAAGTTGCGAATTTCATTGCACAAAGGCACTGTGCTGAGTATGTTTTAGCCAAGGGTGAATTTTGCCGCATTTTGGAAATATCACAGCAGCATATGCAGAACAATTGAAATACAGTCAAACCTGTATTAGCGACCACCTTTGCATAGCGGCCACCTGCCCATAGTGGCCACTTTTTGTCGGTCCCTTGGATTCGTAATGATTAAGAAATAGGCCTAGCGGCCACCTGCCCAACGCGGCCGCGGCCACACGATTTCCGGTCCCGCAGATACAAAAACACTGTCGATTACGGCCACGCGGACCGCTGATCTATGTTTCGGCACGCGTTCGGCCATATACAGCGGCCGTATCGTCACCCTACGCCGGGTTTAAAACCTCTTTAATTTATTTTCAAAACAAAACTTCGTAAACTGGCGCTACCGATACCCGCTGACAAACGAGGTCATATAAGGTCAATAGACGACACCAATATTACGGAGGTGAATTGTGGTAAAGTTACGATCTCATACAATACACTATCGCTTATGTTAATTTACATCTCAAAAACTTTAAAAATAAATTGTTACAAAGACAAAATGATATGAACTTCAGACTATGGCGGATTCTATTCTTACATTTATTGAAAGATAAGTCTAAAATGACGAGACTTTTCTTGTGAGGAACACATTAGCATAATGGGTGAATCTGACGTGTGAACGCGAGCGGGAACACACGGACGGCGAAGTATCAAAGGATACAAGACGAAAGATCAAAGAAATATGACGATACCGGTCTCTTCAGACAATATCAACTGTAGAACAATTAAAACTTTTTATAGCTTTTGTTTTCTTAATACATATAGTGTAAAAATCATTGCAGTACATGTTCAGTACTATATTATGTAAATAAAGATCAGTGGGTACTAAAACCATGTGTAACTTATTGCTTGTGGTCAATTAATTAGCATATTCTCTATAGTGGCCACCTCTCTATAGTAGCCAATTTTGACCAGTCCCTTGAGTGGCCGCTATAGACAGGTTTGACTGTATATTATAATACATCTAATTTAAAGATTTCAAATCGTTTACTTTCGTTTTAACATCAGTTGAATTTTAGGCCCCTATCAGCTTTCTTTCTAAGTGCAGGTTGCTCCATCAATTCCGATTTTTTTCAACTCATTTCCACTTTAAATCAGTCCTACCAAGGAGCTTTTATCAGATAAAAGCTCCTTGGTCCTACGATGTTGAGTTTCTATCAAGTGCCATTTTGTATCTAGGCGCATATCAACGAGGCCATCGTTATATATGGGATAAAAATGGCACTGATTGGAACGTAATATTATCTGTCCGCACCCACAATGACTAACATTATAAGTATAGAAAATAGTCCCTAATCTCAAATACGATCAAGTCTACAACCCCTCCTGTCGTCTGCATATACAAATGTGAAAATACGACTTCAGGCGGGATTTACTCTCCTGAGCCAAGTTATATTTAGATTAGCATTTTAGCACTATCATGTAAATTGATCCCTGTCAAAAATAGCGGGGGAATGGTGGCAATTTTCAACTAAACATGGAAAGGAATGTGCTAGCCCAATTCAGATACAAGTAACCCTCTACAACTTAGTTCTTGCCTGCTAAATGTGTTCGTTTACATCTAATCCTTCACGGTGATTTGTTTGGGGCAAAATGTACAGGCTGTACTTCGGTATTTCGGTACAATGAGGCCGTATCTTCATAGCATCAGCGCTGCAGGGTCGGTGTTACGGTGATACCGCCCCCAAAATAGGGCCGCTCCCGTACCCATATACACCCAGGCTCCCCTGGGGACGAGATGGGTGGGACATCGCGGAACATACGAGTAGCGTGGAGGATTGTGATGTAGATGCTTATGATGATCTTCTTCGACCAAAAAGAGACTGAAATGTTAGATGAGGTCATATTGAGCATGTAATCGTTATACTTTCAAATTGCATTGACGATGTAGTGTTCCTGTTCAAGACAAAAATGTGGCAGTTTTTGGTTTAATATTTCACCTTTACTAGGGCTATTCCATGTAACTACCGAATGGAGGTTTTGGCATCCAAAATATCTAATAACGAGCTGCTAGGGAGTCCAGACATATATCACTTCTTCCTTACATCTAAAGCTACCAACCAGGAAAAAAAATCAAGACCAAAGTATATCCAAGGCCAAAGATACTAAAAATAGGAAGACCTGCTGCAGTGCCAAGGTCGGCCACCAGGGGGCCCAAAATTGAACTTGGGTCAACCCAACACTTACCCAAGTACCAAATATCATCTCATTCCCCGGAAAGGTCCGAAGATACATGTCACCGACACCGTGACATGTCCAATAAAACTAATCTCCAAGCTATTCTACGGGTATTTGGCAGCATAAGATTGTATCAAAAGCTGTTTCGTTGGCCTATAAAAAGTGTGCATTGGAGACCGAAAGGAAAACTTTACCCCCATTTTCATGGCTGTGACAAAAATCAATGTGGTGATAGAAATGAGAGGGAACAAGAAAAAAGTATCCTCTACCGATCGCATAGTCTTGGCCTCAATGACCTCTAGATTAGACAGATTTGCTCAGGTTAAACGGTAAAACTGTAGTCAGATATGACTCAAACACACGAACTTTCGGTCTGAGGTTCACACTAATGGTGGAAAGGTTGGACTGGACAGGAGAAAACAGCTCCAGGCCATACTTCACTCAGCACCTGTTCCTGTTTAGCTGAGTGCTGAAAAACGGAAATTAAACTTGATCATCTTAGCACTGCGTCATCTACAGACATGGGCAGTTAGGTGAGATGCTGTGTATGCCATAAACAATATTCCAAAACGGAAAAAAAATATGTAACGTTTTTGTAAATAAGAAACCACAAGTACCATCATGAAATGAAGAGAAAGCAGATGCCCTGAACCCCAATTGTAAGGGACCGAAACAATAACGTTGGTTATTTGACACAAACTGCGTAACGATGTCAAGTGTAGGGGTCAGTGTGTCAGTGACCTCAGTCATTGGTAACCTGATCTGCACGTGTTACCTTCGTGGCCGCTATGTGTGACGTCACTGCCGAGTCGTGAGGAACAGGTGCATTCTTTCATATGCCACGCCGTTGCCTAGCAACTATAAGCGCGACAAATGATACAAGTGCTGTCCGTTCGTAAATTTTTCATTCAAACAACCATTACAAACGAAAAACGTAATCCATTCCCATAAGGAGGAGGTATTATACAAGAAAATCAAGATGACATGACATTTACATCATTATTTCATTGTCAAAAATTTAAGGCAAAGGTCGGACCAACGTCACATACCATTCGTCCCCGCCATTGCTCTTTAGAAATCACGCGTTACCATGACAACCGGACGCTGGTGATGACGTAACCGTTGACGTCAATCCGGCAGCTGTTGATTTATCGCCAAGGTTCATTCATTTTCTTTGGACAAAAAGAAAAAGTTGGCAAAGACGTAACAACCAGCAATGACTAAAATTTTGTAAGTCGCTTGATGTACACAGTTGACGTTTGCCACTGTAGCATACTTTTCTTGGGCGTCTATACATTTAATCAAGTTAAGTGGCCATTGAAGAATTGTATTGGTGACGAATTATTCTAAATTCACGATAGCAGTAGACACAACTATCCTAAAAAAAGAATCTATAACATGCATATTTCCATAATGCACACCACAGACCACATAGCCCTAATTGCCTACATATAAAAAGGATTACCTTATCTCAAATAAATGATGCATACTATCTACACCATATAACAAATCATATACTGGCGACAATATACGAATCGGTCCAAGAAACAAATCTTGACATCATCAAATCAAAAAGGAATTGGAATGGAACGTTTCGTACAACGCACTGTCCTTCAAACTTATCTGGAGTATTTAGTCTAAAAGTACGTCATCGCAATACACAATGGACAAGGGAATCTGTACGGACGTAGAACACGCTTATAAGACCTTGTGTTGAGACAACAGACAATTATTCAGTCGCTTAGTCCAGGAAACGTACAAAGGACGAAAAACAAATGAGTCAACAATCGGTAATCTAGGATATGTACAAAACGCCTTGATAAGCCGTTAAGTTGTTGCCAAAATCCACGCCAAATAACATCAGAGAAAGGTGTACATAATCCGAAATGTCAGCTACCATAAAGAGAGTTTATACTTGATAGAATACGTGCCTTCTCTCTGACGGCTGTAACAGCTCTGTGATGCAAGACAATATAGGCTCACGACATGCCAAACGTCAAAATTTCATATTAAGATTAATAAATGGTTTTGACAGTTCTTGGCAGTCTCAACTGAGATTACTCTCACCAGAGCATGTTCTCGTGTCAGCCTAACTCCCACGCACACAAACATGTTCATCGTCCTTGTGGATCCCTGTCTGTACTCCCAGATGATGCAGGCCATGTTGTCTGCCATCTCACATCGTCCTCGCATCATCCCAAGTACGGCCTTGGCAGACTTCGCAATGGGAAGTTGACCACCTTGGCAAGCAGAGCGGCATTCCATTCTCGGCAATTCCAAACAGCCATTCACGGTCAATCAGCGTGAGTCGGCGCGGGTCTGGCGTGCAGACTTTTGGAGATATCAGAAAACTAAAACGCCAGACTTGTGGAATGACAGAGCGCTGAAGACGAAACATGCACAGTACCCTAGCGCACTTCAGACGCTTAACCCAAGAGACAAAGCACTCCTATAATGATGTTCCCCTTCCCCCCTCCAATGCAAATAGTACTTGGTTCGTGACGCCCCCTGCTTGTTTTCTGTTGATGTCAGCTCTCGGCTCAGTTACTTTATTTTGATACGGTAAATAAAGATTGTAATCGTCGTTAAACAGTTCCTGGACGGATGAACTTGGGAGTTTATGTTTCTGACTTCTACTTGGTTTCTTGTGTGATTCTTTGAAAAGAGATATATTAAGAACGAATGCTATTGCAGTGAATTTTCCCTAGAAGATATGCAATGGAGGGGGAGGGCTAGTTATTAAAAAGTGCTACTGTGGGACGTCCTAAGTACAGAAATGAAGGCACGCTTGTTTGCACACATGGCACCACTCAACCAAACTGCCCTGGATCTTGTATTACGCTGGCCACATGTGAAATTTCTGGTGTCGCGGCCAAATATGGAGGCCAGGGTAACTCGGAAGCGACAAATCACAGGCCTGCAGGGCAATCCGATAGCAGCCTTGCGTCAGCAGGCAAAGCTAAACTTTTCGTCGAAAAGCACTGCGCGCGGCGCCTCCGTTTATGATAAAACAGCTGACAGGTCACGTGACGAACCGCGAATTGCTTGGCCCATCGGTGGGGGTATATTTATCCCGTCCCCGTGACATAAGGGAGGGCACGAGTGGCAAGACTTGCGCACATTCCTCTGCAAGGTTATTCCTGTCTCTCTCGCCTCTCAGCGCGGTCCTAGCCTGTGTTCTCTTCTCTGTGTGGGACGCCCAGGACTAACAAGCAACCATGGATGCCATCAAGAAGAAGATGTTGATGTTGAAGAACGACAAGGAGAACGCCCTGGACAGGGCTGAGCAAGCCGAGCAGGCTATGAAGGATGCTCAGGAGAAGAACGTCAAAGTGAGTACGGAGACATGACGAGGGGTCGGGCGAGCGTTAGCCGCTCCGCCCGGGGAGACCCCCCTCCTCAGACATTCCGTGCATTCTTGTGCATCCCTATGTCAGAGACTTTGGACCAGTTCCTTCTTTCGGCATCAGACATCTTCTCGATACGTTTTATGTTGGTTGTTTTAGCTTTCCTAATTCCACGTCCCGTGTTTGTTGAGAAACTGGGTTAGATTTGAAAACGTGCCTGGCTTGTGTATCTACCGCTTGACATTGAGTGTGCGCCAGGCGTACCGAATCGCTCAACAACATTCGCGTTTCCTAAACATTTGTCTCAAAGCCATCACGGAAAACCAAATGAAAGCAACTGGTGTTAGTTACTTCTTCATTTGCTGTAAATACAGACGTATTTTTCTTTTCTGAACGGCTGTTTAAGCGAGGTCGACTTTTTCTGGGCTCATGTCAGTATGACAAAAATTTGCTAGCGGTAGCTGGGCCATGGCCGTATATGGAGCCCGGACCGAGACGGAAATGGCCGCGGTATCGGAGATTATTTGGGTTGGGAGGTGGGAGGCTGACATGAAAGGCTTGGAACGACAAGTGTTGGAAGAAATAGGAAGTTTAATTCGTGCTTCGACATAGGAATTTATCCGGCCGGCTGAGGTGATGATTGTAGAATGTTGAACAATCAAATATAGCCCAGCTGGGTACAGTCTGTACATGGCATGTACAAAGTTGGATATATTCTTCCAAGTCCAAAATATCTAAAGACTTTGATCTGTAGAAACTGTTAAGCGAAAGAGTATATAAACCAACAGAAAGAGTTTGGAGGTTTAAATGCGTTTTTAATAGGGGCCCTCTCCCTCGCGTGTCATGGCAGGCCGTGAAATTGGTTAAACCGATGATGTTTGTTCTTCCTCACTGGGGGGATATTAGCGTTTGTCACGAGTAACCCCTGCGGAGAAAGGGGAAGATTTCACTTTCACTTTGGAAGGAGTTAGACATAAGGAAAATCTCTATCTGCAAAATGGTATTTGCCATCGTATCCGTATCGAATATCAAGTTGATACTGTTGGCAGTATCAGCAAGTCTATTTTTGGTAAGATCCACAATGGCATACTTTTATAACATGCCCTAATCCGTACGCCCAGAAGTCGCAAAAAGATTCGTTGAACACTCGTATACGGTACATTTCTGTACTGATATTGTGATAGAGTTGAAACGTGAAAACCAGGTTTCGCTATGTGCAAACATTTGGAAAAGAAAATAGTGAATCAGAGGAATGTAACTCTCATTGTGCTAGCGTATAAGCGAGCACAGACGTAAGTGAGACAGTGAACGTTTAGTACACAATAAAAATCATGTATCTTAAAAATGTGCGTTAAGTTGCAACGCCGAGACCGAAATTTCTTGAAGATGCCTTGGAGGAACTGGTCCATCGACAGCGGTGATGCCTAAATATGGCATGTCAGTGTGCGCATGCGTGTTGTGTGATATGCCTTAATTGTTGAAATAGCGTACTGTAACTGGTTTGAAGCGGTTATTCACAATATTGAAATAACACAACTGTGTGCAGTGCATTGTTCACTTTATACAAATGCGCATACAGTTTATAAAGAAAATGTTATTCAATGTTTTCACCTTCTCTGAATGTCGACCTAATATGGAAGTGTGCGACATTGCACATATCTCACAAAGAAATGTGGAAGGAAAAAGAACTGATACCAGATATGTATCTTATGATTTTAGTGCATCGAAAGGGTGATAACTGCATGATAAACAAAAGAAAACATATAACCATGCATCATGGGTGTTCCCAGAAACTAAGCACAACTAAAAGACGATTGTGGTGATTTTACTGACACCAAAGTATGCAATTCGTGATGACGATTACCAAATCATTATTTTTCAATGATGATTTCCTTTTGGAAACTGGATCAACCGACTGAAAATTCCCAGTATGCATACACCTTAACCTCAATTTTTGACAATGATTTTGACATCACTAACAATAAGTTGCATAGTTGGTCCTTATCGTATCCACCATCTTGATTACAATCATGACTCATGATTTTGATTTCCTGATTTGTGTAGTTGGAAGATGAGATCAACGATCTGAACAAGAAGATCAGGATGGTTGAGGATGAGTTGGACAAGGCCCAGGAGTCCCTGAAGGACGCTACCGAGCAGCTGGAGGCAGCCACCAAGAAGGCCGCAGATGTAAGTTGGTCAAGGATCCAAGGAGGTTACTAGTAAACCTCTTTGGTTTAAAAAAATAAAATAAGGGGACCGTACAGGTAATCTCATGGTTAAAACGAGAGGGGGTTGTCCACGTAATCACAGGGGTGGGTGTAGCAACATAGTTATAACTGTTAAAACAATAAACTCTAAACACACAGAAGCAAATCAAAGTGGTAATTAAACTGTAACGTAACATCATTTAGCAACAAATTACAAACTAAAGGTTTTCGATTTATTAATCACACAAAAACTTAAACCTCCTACAAGTTCTTGACTTTCGTAACTAATAACGTTAGTTCTCGTGGCAGGTGAAAGCTGTCCATAAATACTATCTGACATTAGATGGCACTTTCCCAGCCGTATCAGTCCCTGTAGACTTCCCTGACAGAGAAATATTCTGGTATGGGGCCAACCCTGGAACTTGATATCTATGCCATTGACTCTGCAAGGCTAAACTTGAACCTCAGCGGAGGATTAGGATAGTCTGGTTATGTACCAAGTTTGGGCCCAGGTATGAGCAACATTTCGTGATCTGAATATCTAGAATTTCAAGAGACCTTGAAGCGCGTGTAGAGATGACACACATGGTGGCATGTACCTACCATCCGGTGTATCCTCTAAGTAGAGACACGTGAAATTCTTCAACGGTGAGCCGTGATATTTTGATCTGTCCGTTCCCCGGCCTCAAACAAAACACCAAAAACCGAGGGCTTGACACTCTGCCTCGGCTAAGTTGGTTCTGGTTTTGTTAGAATCGCTCAGGACATGGTTGACTTTAAAACAACTTAGGATGTTGGCATTTCGGTCATATTTTGCCAATGCTGTTTTAAATGTTATACGTGAGCCATGAAGTGACAATGTGTTCTGGGAAAACACTGTAAGTAACAACGCGAAGCCATATAAGGAATGGCAACTCATGACTGAAGATAAGATATGTTTACATTTAGAGTACACAGACTACCAATGACGTGAGATATACTGTTGGCGGCTTAAAAACAAGAGTGGTTGTGAAAAACACCGGACGATGAAATTCAATCTGTATTGAACAGGAAACGTTTGAGGGAAAGCATCCCGACTGAAGGGTAGAGCGGTAATACAACACTGACTTATGTTTCTTGTCAAAAGTATTTGTGATCGTCTGGGAGTTTGCTATGCCTGGTAAAGATTCACTGCCTAGACAACATATGTCATGATCATTCTCGTTGACCGAAAAAAAAATATGTTTTCAAAATCATTAAATTGCTTAAATGCTTTTTGGCGTATCTTGTTACCTGGACGTTTAACCTTCATTTGCATATGCAGATCATATCTTCAAAACGGAGTAGTTTTACCAAGAATCAGAGGAATCCAGACGATGTCTGACAACGGGTTTTAGGGACATGTCAGCAAATGCAAACATTCTTCCGGTGGAACACCCGGCAAACGTTTGGGTTCCCTTCTCAAGAGGTTGACACTAGGACATGACGTTGCCTCGGCAACATGGGAGGAAACGCCCCTTTGTGGCAGATGCAATATTCAACCTCCTCACTAGTCGGCGCTGTGTGATGTAAGCGAATTTGACCTAGCCATATTGGGCACATAAAAGTTTTGGTTTAGCAAGTTGACCTCACAGTGACAGGTAACGAGGGCAAGATTCCTATGAAGTAACACGAAAGCATCGTCTGTCAGAGAGAAAGTAAGATGCCTGTGATGGCGTTTGTTGAGATTAGCGTCTATAAAGCATAAGATGCTTGACAGACCTGTATAAACTGTTTGCGTGTTTGAATTGACCCAGGCATGCACACAAAGAGGGGATACCATTACACCCGTTACCTAAATAGGAAAGGAATGACAGATATGTAGGCAGCCGGGGTCGAGGAGAAGACGGGGTTGAAGGTCATCGATATGTCAAGAAAGGCGGTGCCGGGACTGCAAGAAATATGATGCTATTAGGATAAAACAAGAATGCTGTTAAAGCGCCATCTAGCGTCCAATTAATCAAAGTAAGCAGATTTTTCGCTAGCAAATGTATCGTCGAGTTTTACAATCTCCTGATTCTATGTATTCTAAGCAGAGAGCGAAACTAATGCTTTTAATGCAGTGACAGACAAATGCAGCACCCTTAAACGCTTCAACGTTTAGTGTAGCCAAGCTACTAGTAGTAAGGGGAATAATATAACAGCAAAATCAATACATTGCAAACAAAGAAAGTGAGATTTAGAATCAGTTCATTTTTGTGGTGATTTAATGATTTTGGCATCCACCTGTAGGCGTGCTGTGTGCCAGTAGGTGGCAGATTAGGAAACAGGGGGGAGCCGAGAGAGTTCTAACCCCCTGTTCGCGAACCGATTCATACGCAACGAACCGTGAAATTCCTGACACACTTACGGACAAGATGCCGAAAGATAAAATGCTAGTAGATTGACTCAGCCAGAGTTTATCTTGACAGTCGAGTATTGTTCCTTTTCCCAACGGCCACGTGTGAAAATTCACATTGCTTTCATTAAACACATTTCGTTATCATCAACCCCAGCCTGAAATATCAATATAATTTTCCCCATCAATAACCAAACTTTCAAAGCTCAGAAATAAAAGAAGAAGAAAATGGAAAGGTGAAGTTTGTCCAAAATGATTTTTATTTCAGCGACATGAGCTTGAAATGGCAAGAGCATTTCGGCCTTCACACAATGCTATTGTAGTTCTGCATTATGTCATACAGGCGTAAGGGGATACCGGCGTTTACACACCTGATCCGGGCCAAGCGAGTGAGGTGTGCACTTCCATATATGGATACACAGCGGGAAAATCCGCAGTCTGCCCATCGGAGGACGAAAATGGAGATTTGTCGTTCCATCTTGTGCCTAAAATTCCCCACAAATTGCATCAGCCTTATAACAAACACATCCAAACAACATTGATAAATTATACCTGTAATGTAAGAATGATATTATGTTGATAATACGTCTGCAAAAGGTAGATTGGGTGAAAAATGTGGGAACCCCTTACACACCTTCAATTTATTGACCCACCCTATAGGCGACATTGCCAGGACGTCCCAGGGCAGCCACCGTCGGCCGCTTTACTCAGCAATATCATTACGCACATCTTATTTTGCACGCCGATTAACAAAAAACCATTTAATATCTATGAAAATAAAATACATAGTGTCTGTATGGTTTACTAATTTTTTGGAAAAGGAAGGTTTGGTCGATTTCGTTGGAAATATGTTTGGAACTATTTACAGCGGAAGCGTTCGTGTCCCACTTCCGCTCCGCCAGTAACCCAAGTGGAAGCGTTGTGACTGGAGTGTGCGATCGGCTAATTTTCGCCAGGACCGTTATAATTTCCCGCTAGCAAAATGGAGGCGATCAAGAAAAAGATGCAGACGTTGAAGTCCGAGGCCGAACAGGCTTCTGAGAGAGCGGACTTCCTGGAGAAAATGGTCAAAGACGAGAGGGAACGCGCAGATACGGTAAGGTCCCGGCACTTTCCTTGGAGGGGCACCGCTAGCCGAGCCCTGTATGCATACCGCGAAGGCAGCCCGGAACATCGTAAGGGGTCATAGATCTGTAGAGATCGAACTTTTCCCGTCTAGTATATCCTTATCCGAAGTAAAAGTCGGAAAGGATGAGCTTTTCATCTGTTTACTGACCCTTTTGGCTCTGTGGGATGTGTCAACAAACAGCCTGTCAAGTATAAGCGCACAGAGTTCCACCCCCCTCCCCCTCCTCAGCAGACTCAGGCAAGCATAGCGTGTGTCTCGGTCCCGTCCCGACATTTCTATCTGTGCCTGATTATACAGAGGTCCACAGACCAGAAGGTGAACACAGTTCGGCACTATAGCCGTGTAAATCGCTGTAATTGTTAGCCCCACCAAGCAGGAACACCGTGGTGGCTCGGATTTCAGACGGCGCGTCCGCTCTCTTCTTTTCTTGTTGGCATTTCTGTGTTGTTTTGGGCGTTGGCTATGGAGGGAGTGTAAAAAAAAGTCACAACCAACCCAAAAAATATCTTCAGTATAAAACGTCTGATTTTCACAACCACGTATCGAACGATTGCACACCCGCCCAGTAACGTTTATAGATGAACGAACTAGGCAGAAAGTAGGCGTGAATTATGTCCCCTTTCCCCTCCAACCTTCTGCTTGGACAGGATGTACATACCGTATCTTCTTGTTCGTATGCCCAAGAACAACCAGCTTTGGTGAACATATTTTATTCCAGTGATTTTCTGGCTTTTTAAAATGGGATGCATTTCATTATGAATCTCATGGGACTGAAACAAAAAGAACAGCATTTCCATTTCATTTGACCTTTTTGACATTTTTTTCAATCAGTGAGATGGCACCTGTTTGCCAACCAAACATTCCAGCCTAAAACCACCCTGGCAGGACAGAAAAGTTGACTAATTACGCAAAATCCACCAGACGTAAACAAATATCCCAAAACGTTTCATTGGAGTTTACTTTCAAAATGACCCAGATGTTACCACAGCTCACGAGACATTGGTCCCACTTGAAAGGGAAAAAAAAGCTATCACAATGCAACAGATGTGCTCTCACACTTTTGGAGAACGTTGACATTTTGCCAAACTTGTCCCCTTTGGAGGAAATTATTGATTCAATGATTGGCTATGTAAAGTACTTCTCCCTTTCTTTTGTTCTGTCAAAACTGAGGTTCTTGCTCTCATTTCTTCATTCAAAAATGTCAAATTTTGCATGTTAATCTCATAAAGATTAGAAGTTGGCTTCCATCTTTTAGTATCTGAAATTGCATGTTGGAAAAATCAAGAATGAGCAAAGCAGTTTCTCTTCCATTTCTCTGTAAAACCCTACCTGAAGAATTGGGACATTTTTTTTTTGGTATGGAAGAGAACAACCCAATGCAAACATTCCAACCTGCCATTTGGACTGGAGGAATGCAGGCTTAGTCAGTTGCCTGGAATTTGCTACGGATCTACAAAATTCCTTGTTCCTGAGTGATGTACGTTATCAGTCTGTAGTTTCCTCTGACGTGTCCAATATTTGTGGTCACAAACCCTCAGGGTTTTCCTCTAGTCAGGTGGACCTTTTTTTTTTAGGAAAACAGAGTCACTTTTGTCTGAGAAAGTTTGTATGGAGTCATGCACAAGTCTTTTTGGCATGTCACAGTGCATGGCTTAGCAATTTGACCTATGTCAACACCTTGATGCCAGTACAAAGGCCTTTTGGAACAATTTGGAAGCTCTAGTGGGTTATCTATCCCCAACGTGTATGTACCAGGATTTTGGATTGGAGAAAAAAATTGATGCAATGATATACTTGCAATTACAATTAAAGATTTAAAAATAATGTTAGAAGATGGACTTATGAAAATACACAACATACTGTAGAGTTTTTTCTGCTTACATTTTGTTGATAGCTGGTATGGACAGTCTCAAAACATATCAGTTCCTAATGTGTTGGAATAAACAGTGTTCTACAAGCTGGAGGTTTGAAAGTACACAGCTGTTTCTACAAGTAGGGGGGCATGTTGGGTTAATTAAAGCCCAGCTAAGGTTAATGTGGTGCAGAGACAACATGTCACAATTGCCACTTTACTACAAGGTGTAGCAAGGAAATACAGTTGAGGAGGCGGACCATATAATCACCAGCTGGAATTGTGCTTGTCAGAGTCATGTCTAATTGATAAAACTGATGTTTTATTATAAAATCATAACTTCAGAACAATGTTTATGAAGTCAAGTGAAATTTGTAACATGTTTGATGGCTGAAGGGCAGTCATTATTATGATATAAGAAAGGGGCCAATAGAACTAGGCCAAAGAAACAGAGTAGTGGTTTGAGTTTGACCAGGGATGCACAGCAGAACATTCCACATTCTAAAGTGGTGCTACATACTCCACTGGAAGACAAAACTTGCACAAACAGTTTTGGACCTTCCGTTGCCCAAAGCATCGTGTCTCCCAACACTTTGGTGAAATCTGTTAATATTCAAGCCATGTGTGGTAAACTCATTTTGTTGAAAGGCGTCTTTGATGCAAGCATCTGTCCAAGTTTACCGAGCATCGCACCCTACAGGGCAAGTTTGGTATGCCAGTCAGGTGCTGAGGCAATCTTCCACTAATGAGATTCGTCCAATTTCAGTGACGAATGGCACGCTATGTTCTGTCTCCACTGAGGCAAGACATTTGCTTGTTTGGGAGAGGGGCTTGCGATAACAAGTAAACAATAACAACAAAGTCAATGTGTTAGTTGCAGCTGTAAATGGTCAGGTTTTAGTCACAAAGTGACAAAGGAGGTATGATTCATGTTCAAAACCCGTCATCATGACTCATGATCAATTCAAAATGTAATAAATGTGTTGGATATTATATTAATTCAAGGTTATGCTAGTGTAAACTGTCCTTGTCTAGACAGTTACATTACATGAATTCTGATGCAGCCTACTGGGGTTTCTAAAGCTAAAAAGAAAGGGGATTATTTTTGTTTTAATTTGATTGAGTATAATAAATTATTAAGAGAGTCTGGTACATTCACATGATACCAAAGTACAAAGTTTTGTTATTGATTTTGAGCAAATAAGATTATGTATATTATGTACATAATTTGGCCTAATATAAAAAGTTGTAATCCATGTCCTCATCCTAGTAATGAATGGTTAGAAAAAATCAAGATCTTGTCTGCTATTTGAATGAAAATGGAATTATCAAAATGTAACTTGTAAGTTACTAGAAAAATGAAATTGAATATAAAGCCTAAAGGACAATAATGTTTGCTTCGAATGGAATTGTTTCTGGCTCTTGTATTTTTGGACATTTCATACTTTGAGCTTTAGATCTCTTTGTAGTTGTAATTAACACTGGTGCCCCCCTCCCCTCCCTCCCTAGGCTGAGGCAGAAGTGGCATCTCTGAACAGGCGTATCCAGCTGGTAGAGGAGGAGTTGGACCGTGCCCAGGAGCGCCTGAACTCCACTGTCGAGAAACTGACAGACTCTGAGAAGGCTGCTGATGAGAGCGAGAGGTACGTCCTCCCTTCTGCCATCTTAAAGATATTTTCTAGACATATCCTAGGGCCTGTTATTAACAGTTAGGAACAGTAATGCTGTAGAAATCCACGCCATAGCACTCCTTAAGTGAGGCACTGTTTTGTAAATGTTTGCTTTGGTTCAATTTGCTAGTGTGTGCATAGCAATCTAGTGTGCCTCTTCATGCCATGTTTTCATAATTCAAATTTGAACATTTGAGTTTGCCCTATTGTCACATTTGTCAGTGTTGCCATTGCTGGCCTTTCTTAGTGTATTTCCAGCACCGACTTTGTATTTATACTCAAAGTTAGATTCATAAATACTGTCTTTGTTTGCCTAGCTCTTAACGCTTGCTTTTGTTGGTGTAGGTTTCTAAGGGACTGCATTTGCGTCATTTTGTGTCATGTATTGAAATTACAGCACAAAGTATGGTTGTACCATAGCATATTACACATAACCATGTAGCTATAGCCTAAAAAGTACCTCTGCTATTTTGTCTCTGTTGCAGACAATGTCTTATCTCACTAGATAAAATGCCGTGTCAACATTAGTTATCTGATTTATATGCTTGTATGCACATGTTTATGTGCTTTTGGACATTTTATGTACAAAATAGACAAAGACTACAGAGAGGCCTATTCTGATCTGAAAATGTTCTTTTGGCTAGTTGAAAGTTTCCCTATATTCAGAAGACATGATACAGAATTATTTTTGCACAATAATTTGGCAAATTGAATATAAGAAAACAAGTTCTTTTCTACAGCCAGGTAATATTTTTACCTCCATTTGTAAACCATTGCGGCCTCATACAAATTGCTTAAACATAGGAAACAATTTTGTTTCTGATAGCATAAAGGGTTACAAGGGGGAGGGGATGGGGTAACCATGTAAACTACATGTACATGTACTTTATCCCTTACAGAGCAAGGAAGGTATTGGAAAACAGAGGTGCGGCAGATGAGGATCGGGTAGGTGGTTTCATTCTAAACCCCGCAAAAAACTCTTCTCCACACAGACAACACTCCGGGAACAACAACAGGGAAACTCAAAACACACAGTCAATGTCAGCGAGTTGTTAATTCTTAGCCTTTTGTTTTGCCCATGTGTTTGTAAAACAGAGCAAGGAAGGTGCTGGAGAACAGACAGGGTGCAGATGAGGACAAGGTTAGCCACACAACATCTTTCCCTCCTCCATTTCTACATCTCTATTTTCTCATCTTGTTTGTAGTGGTTGATTTCTTTAATGCTTAATGTAAGCTTTCCAAGCTGTCTTATTTTTGTTTTTGATTTTTTTATCTGTCTTGAACTACTTGTTATTTTTATACGATTTATTTTATCTTTTAACCATGAGATTTTGTGTTTGGTTTTTACTTCTCTTCTGTCATTTTTTTTGTTCAAGGAGGGAGAGAGTAAACTTAGCTAAGAGCTCTGGAAAAGAAAAGTACAAAAAGCAAAAGTTCTAATAACACATTTTGAAATGGAACATTTTTATATAACAAATCTATGTTTTGTAATGAAAAAGAAAACAAAAAACTGATGTATCATACTGTCAAAAATGTCTCTAACAATGGCTGTGATTGGTCAGACGTGGTGTTAGACTGTGTGTGATTGGTTGACAGATGGAGCTGCTGGACATGCAGCTGAGGGAGGCCAAGATGATTGCAGAGGAGGCTGACCGCAAGTATGAGGAGGTGAGACTCAGACGGTTCCAGCCTTTTCTTCGTCAGTGATCGAACTTCGTAACTCTGCATGATGTTAACTGTCCATCATCTTTGATATTGTTATCAGTATCGTCTTTTCGAGGTATACGGACAAGTCATGTTTTGTGAAGTGAAGTTTGGACAAGTACATGTATGTTCCATGGTTATCCCGACCAAGACTGTTGTTCCTTTCCCAAACGCTAGGTGGCCCGTAAGCTGGTGATCACTGAGGGCGACCTGGAGCGTGCTGAGGAGCGCGCCGACTTGGCAGAAACGTAAGACTTACTGTCGATTACAACATAGCGTTGCAGTTTCTCACGGAGTATTTAGCTTGTGTTGTTTTAAAGTAAAGTCTGAAGTAAAGTAGTAACACTATTGGATGTAGATATGTTGGTATATATTGTATAAGATCTCTTAAGGCACTAGTTATGAAGAAATGTTGATAGAATTGCATGGAGACTAAAATCAAAGCATGGGCCAAACTACTTATGTAGTCAGTTTATTCTGCAAGAATATTTCAACTTTCTGCTAAAAGGCTTGCCAGCAGAAATTTGAACTTAAACTTGATTGAGTACTGACTGTGTTTGCTTCTTTATTTTCTTCAAATGTCATTTTCTATATTGCATATGTGCAAGTCAGTAAGTATAACATTCTAAGGCAGTCTTTGCATGACTTAGCTGTGGTTTGGTAGGAAGAATTTGCATTTTGAAGTTCTGCTTTTGCTTTACAGTGGACGATTCTAAATGTATTCTTATGTTGTAATGAATACTGCAACTCAGTGACTATAAAAGTATTTACGGTAATTTGGATAAGTAACAGTCTGTTGCACTAGTAGTAGACTTATCTGCATGAAAATTAATGCTCTTAATAAGTGTGTGTTAGGTTAGGTTAGGTTAGGATTGTGCTCACAACTAACCGCATGTGTTGTTGCTTGACCATGGCATGGTGCAGTCAGAGGGCCGAGCTCGAGGAGGAAATCAAAACGCTTGTCAACAACGTAAAATCTCTAGAAGCCGCAGTAGAAAAGGTGAGATGGCTGACCGCAACTGTCAGCAGGAGAAATTGGGGTTCAGTAGTAAATTCTGTCTTCTGTCACCATGCGGTACATGCTGTCTTCACTATACCACTTCTCCCATGTTTTCTGTTGGTCCCAGATGCACAATGTAACATAAACAAGGTCCCCGACATCAGACAACTGTTAGGCTACTTTGCAGTTTGAAAAAAGTGCCAATTTTTAATTTCTACACTCCTCTTAAAATGGAAATCAAGAACAATTATTTAAAGTACCTGAGCAAACTGACTTAACAGTGTTACATTGTCACGTTCTGGGACAATTTTACTTTTAGGTTGCCCTTGTAGCAGTCACCTTGTCATTGTTGTCGTTCTGTTCTGTTCCTTTTTTTTACCTCTCATCCTGTGTCTCTGGCACCCTCCCCCCTCTCTGTGTTCCCGCGGCCTATATCGTACAGTAAGGCCCGCGAGCTCGAGGACGAGTTGAAAACCACGACCGGCCAGCTGAAGTCCATGGAGGCACAGGCCACAAAGGTACGCTAGGACACCCACCCCCCGAACTCCCTCAAACAGTCTCCTCAAGATTACAGTCAAGTTTAAGTTTCCTGGATCTCAGGTTTTCTTGATGGGTCTCATTCTTGCAATCTATCAACCACCAATCTCATCTATGTGATTGTTTTTGGTACAGAAATGAAATAGCCATATCAAGCACTCAGAATGAGTAGACGGCAAAAGAAAACCAGCTAAGATCCCGGTAAACTGAAACTTGGCATGTTCTTCTTCCTCTTTCTCTCTCCCCACTCTTTCCCCTCCCTTCTGTCAGTGGTGTGAGTGTTTGAATGTCTGGGCAAAATAAGAGTCTCACTACAACAAGGTAAGTTGTTCAGGGTCTTAGACTTAAGAAAGGTATTAATGGACAGCCGGGCTTGTCCAAAACACTCAGCTACCCTGCCATCTTAACGGCCAGGGCTAGCGGTGTCAGACATTAACAGTTTTGTCTCCACAGTAAAGCAGCTGAGCTGGAAGAAGAGTTGAAAAATGTGACAAACCAGCTCAAATCCCTGGAAGCTGCTGCAGACAAGGTTTGTGCACGCGAGATGTCTTGTCATCAGTCCCCGTGTAGTCCAAGCACTGTGATGTCATCAGTATCTGGTGTAATGTGATGTGATGTCATCAGTTTGCATCTGTCTCAGTGTTCAAAGTAACCTGTGCATGTTCAGAACTGTTTTCGTGTGATTCAGTATTAAATTAATTGTAGAAACATCAAGTTTGTTAATTGAATAATAATATGTTTGTGCTATTCTTGCTTGTAAGCAAAAGTACACTGATATGTTAGCATGGCAGAAATTATATCAACACAGTCATAGAATGGATATCTACTGCACATAAATTATGAGAATAAAATACAGGCTTGCATGTCTTTCTGCCACTAATGTAAAGGTACTGTGTACCAGTCTTGACATATCTACACTACCCTTACGACTCTGCATGGCTAATGTATAGGGCGAATGTCTTGGTGCATGACGGTAACCATTCCCACATTCCTAGCCCAGGCAATAGTCTGTCTCTAGCCCACTAACCTGTGAGATACCACTGTTAGTTCAGAGGTAAGTAGATACTCATAGTTGTACCATTTTCCTTGTCCTACATGTCAGTACCAGTAGTCACGTATTCCACAGCACTCTGTGTTGTTTCTCTCTGAATGTTGGGTGATCGTGGGTGAATGTTTTCTTGTATGAAAGTATCCTTGTATTCCCATGATTTTTCCACATTTTAACAACTTTGTCGAGATTGGTGATAAAGTCATGGTTTTTCAATGTCAACATAATTGTTGGGAGGTTGTTACATGTGTGTGGCATCCATAGCTGTATTTTCATTGAATTGACTAATAATTGTGTGTGATGTTCCGATGTCGCATTTGTGTTCAAGATAACATAGACATGTATGATAAGACAGAAAAAATGCATGTTTTATTCAATAAGCTGATGTATGATATGGAAATACATGTATTCACAATTGTTAGGAAAACGTATTGGCCAGTGGCCAGATTAAGATGTAGATCTTGCATGAAACAAGGTCAATGAAAAATGTTACATAAGTAATTTTTATATGTAACAAGAGTGAAACAAAAAAATTTAAAATTTGCATCAAAAAAGAAAGTGTGTTGGAGGCTCAAACAGTGGACCTGTGCCTAGCTGCCAGGACTACAACATCAGACAAGATACCTTTGTATCTTCTGCCATTGCCAGCCATCATCAACCTTAAATGACTGACTTCTTCCTAACTCTTCTCCTCCCTCAGGCTTCAGAGAAGGAAGAGGCTTATGAGGAGCAGGTCCGCGACCTGTCAGCCAAGCTCAAGGAGGTACGCTTTCTTTACATGTGCAGTTTGACTTTGGCAAACCACAAAAACATGAATAACTGTTCAACTGTAAATGTAAAATTTCCTGCAATGCACTATCAAGTATTCATCCAGTGTCACATATTTCTATTCAGGATATAAAATGTAAGTTAAAACTTGACAACATTTTGTGCATTGAGAAATTATCTTGTAAGTTTGCTTTTGAACCAGTGTGTTAATGTTGTGACCCAATGTTTCTTTTACCTGTGTTGTTGTTAAACTTTTATCTTAGCTTATTGCCTTTCTCATTTGTAAGTTGTCATGCCAACATGTTCTCTCTTGAGAGCTGTTTTGTTTCAGTCTCATTCTTCTCTATGAGTCTTCTGCACTGCCCCTGTCTATCAGCTGTGCCCTCTTCTGTGCCTTCTGCGTCACTACTGTTGCCATGTTTCACCCTCTGTTCTGTTCAATTCAAATCTTAAAACAACCACAATAGCTGTTATGCTTAACTTCTCTACTCTTATTGGCTTTTTTTAAAATTCATTTCAAATGCTTTTCTTGCAAAAAAAATTTCCATTTTTGTTTTTATTTTCCACCAGACTAAAAATCCTTCTCCATCTTTTTTTCGTCATGGCACTACATCTTCTCTCCTTTTGTTGCAAATCTCCCCTGTCTTTGTGGCTGTACTGTGAAACTTCCACCAGAGTATTGGAAATTTTTGCCCCCATGAAATCAATGCGGTCTCTTTGGTATAATCCACACAATGTAGGCTGAGACCCGTGCAGAATTCGCAGAGAGGACAGTTGCGAAGCTGGAGAAGAACGTGGATGACCTTGAAGGTGGGGTTCTTTGTGTCAATGTCAATGTGTATGTGTCTGTCTGTAGGCTGAGACTCGCGCTGAGTTTGCCGAGAGGTCTGTGGCCAAGTTGGAGAAGAACATTGATGACTTGGAAGGTAAGTATTCCCGAAACGTTGGCCTGTTTTCCGACACCGCCTTGCGATGCCCAAATCCTCGGAAAGATCGTTGCCGATCAGTCCCTGCCAATGCCACAGACGTTTTGGGTTGTCTTGTAACGTTTGTGAAGTGTGCATCTGTCTGTGTATATAGTGTGTGCTGTGATCTTACTGTAAGGTTTATGATTCTGTAGTCTGTATATCTTACCTGTTAATGTGTTTGTTACTAGACTATTCCTGTGTAGAACTGTGTTAAAAACTGTGCTTGTATCTTTCTAGTGTTTGTGAATGAAAGAATGAGATGTGTTTGGATGGTTCAGGTGTTTTTTCGTTGTACATAGCTGTATGAGTATGACCTGAATGCATGTGAAAAGGCAAGACCTATGGTTATGCTTTGTATTGTATTGTATTATATATCCAGAAGGCATGTACATTTTAGAAAAATCATTACAGAAGAATGCTTCCAAAAGGAATGAGCTATCTGCGGAGTTAGTAGAATGTAGTGGTCTGCATCTTGAATAGTTATCTGATGGTATGCAATATTGCATACATATCCTCTCAAGTATGAACCATATTCTTGGCTTCCTATGTTATAGTTATACATGTATGTACCTATAGTAGTCCTTATCTGTAGTCTAGTAGTTGTTAGTAGCACTTTCACTCCATTTCTTTGTCTCTAGTGTTTATTGAGAACTCCACAGATGAGGCAAGCCTGGCCACCTTGTTGCACATCTTCCCTTTGATACACTGTAGTTTTCTCACAGGATACACAGAAACACACTCTCAGAGCCAAGGCTCCATAAGCCATGCCACATGTACACAACATCTCCTCACTCCACTTATAACCCTCATGGTTTGAGAGCACTACTAAATCTGAGTTTGATAACGCCATGTATATTTTGAACTTGTCCTAACTGTTACTCGTGACCTGGTGTGCTGTGTTGTGTTTTGTGTGTGGTATTCTCTACTTATTTTGGTTGACTATACATGTGTTTCTGTTTGAGTGAAGAATGTGTTTTTGTTGAATCGTAACTTCTTTTTGTTTTGTTGAGGTACTTCTTTCTTTCTTTTTTATTCTTTGCTGTGTGCATGAGCATGCTCACAATATTCAAATAGGAACACAGATAATTTCTATAAACGAAACATTTTGCTATACATAAAACAAATCCTTAGAATCAAATATGGAAAGCTTTAATGGTGATGAACTACTATACTACTGAGTCTTACCATGAACAGAACTCTGGTATTTGGATTGGGTATTTGCTTGAGTTGCACTGTGAGGGTTATTCTAAGTGACATTAATACCAAGGAATAGCATGCCAGTGGTGTGTCATTGATTATTGATGCTCACCATGTTTAACAGCATGCCATGGTTTACTGGCCTGCCCCCCTTCTTCCCTACTTGCATGTCTCTTTCTTTTATTCCATCCCTCTTACTTCATGCCCTGTTCTACCTTCCCTCTATCCTTCCTTCCACCAGACGAACTCTATGCCGAGAAGCTCAAATTCAAGGGCATCAGCGAAGAGTTGGACCACACTCTCAACGATCTCTCCACTTTCTAAGATGCTTCTTCCCACTGGCGGCTAACTGTCAGCTCATGTATCTCTCTGTGCTGGGAGGGGTGGGACTCCAAGGGTGCAATGCTTCCTTTTTCTGCTAGAGGGTGCTGTGCCCACTTCCATCCGCACTTACATTCATTTCCTTACATCTTCACTTCTTTAGGTTTACCATCTTGTAGTACAGCTCTCTTCAGACGTAGTTTTTGGCTACGTCATATAGCTGCCACCTTTCTCTAGTACTACAGCATTGCCTGTATAGCTTGGTTGACATTCTCTCTGCTGTTGTCACACTTATACATCTAAAGCTGACATCAGCAGAGAGGGTTGAAGAGCTATACAATTTTGCAAGTTTACAGAATGCTATTCTTTGAAAGCATATTCCAGTCTGCTTGGGATAAAATAACAAATGCCAAAGCTTTCTGTAACAATGCTGTAGTACCCAACCATGTAGCCTCTCTGTCTAGCGTTACATGTTACATCTACCTTGTAGCCGCACTAGTCTTTCCCTAAGTCTGTGATATCCTGTCTTCATCTCTTTTCCTCCTGTCTTTCTCTCTCCTCCTTTCTTTTCTCTTGCATCCCAGATCAATTGTATGCTGAGAAGCTCAAATACAAGGGCATCTCCGAGGAGCTTGACCAGACCCTCAATGACCTCACAGCCCTGTAAAAAGCCCCGAGCCATCACTCTGCACCTTTTCTTGGTAGTACTACCTTTGGTGCACATCTCATGTGCTTCCTTCCTACTGTCTGGCACTCCTGTGGTGCCGTGTTTCCTCCAACTTTAGCACTGCTCCGTTCTCCTTCCAAACCTTTTTCTGCATGTGCATGCCGGGCCATGGGGTAGATCCCCATGCACTCCGTAGTGTACAAGTCACTTGCAACCGGAAAACCAAACCAAAACAACGGGAGAGGTAGTTTGGGAGGGAATTAACAAGGGGGTGTCATTAACACAGAGACGCCCATCCAACCTCTGTGATGATTCTTGTTCTTCCCACATCAGAGTCGCTGTATGACGCAAAAGAGCGGTACAAGAACGTGAGCGAGGAACTGGATCAAACGCTAAGCGAGCTGTCCACTTACTGAAGCCCTGGCTACTCTATACAATCTTCCCTACCACCGCATATTCCATACCTAGCCAGAGCGTGTTTGTGGCCTCGTTTAGGGTGTACGTTCTCTCCCTTTCTCCTCGGAGTGCAAGCATGTACATCTGACCTGTATATGCATGCAGTCCACCCCTTCAGGACTGCCACACTCCCGTGTGTGGCCAGGCCTGAACTTGCACGGTTGTCTATCTCTTGTGTTCTGTGTGTCCCTCCACAGACTCTCTTTACGCAGAAAAGGAGAAATACAGGGGCGTGAGCGAAGAATTGGACCAAGCATTAAACGAACTCCACAATATGTAAAACTTTTCTCAGCCCCTCCCATTTCTTGTCTTCATGTGTGTCGTGTCAGGAGCGGTGCGATGTGTGCCAGATTCGGTTCAGTTTGTCCCCCTTGCATCATTGTTTTCTGACGCATTGTATCTGACCAGGACTATGCACTCTCAACAGCATAGAACTCTCTTTCTAGAAGATTGAAAAAAGTGTTTGCTTTACGACAAGTTGAACCGACTTTGCATACATTGTCCTCACGAAGAAAAAAGCTTGGGCTTTGTATGTAAGCACTGCAGAGTTAGGTGTGCGAGCACAGATAGTACTACCAAGAAATTTGTTTTTAGCTAAGATACCCTATGTAGGTGCTTCTCTTGCTTTGAGTGTGAAGGGAAGATCGGAAAGGACCTGGAGCAATGCTGTCGTGTTTCTGAAGGCACACTGCGGTGTCACTGTCAGTACCATCGTCTATGTAGGTACAGTTACGAGGGCAAAAAGGGGAGGCTTTATGCTTACATCACAACATTGTACTTACATAGGCAGACAGGGGCACCAATAAAAGGTTCTGTCTCAGAAACAGGGCAGTGTGCTCTGGTTTTTCCCGATAGTCCCTTTAAGGAGCTGTAGTAGGGACGTTGAGTGGCAATACACCGGAGGAAGACTTTCCTGCAGTTTTACATCAGTGCTGTTAGTAATTGAATAACAGATACTCTTTTGTTACCAGTTCTTATAAAACTGGGGAAGGGAGACCTTTGAAAAAAAAAATATTTCGAAGACAACACAAACTTGGTATAAGATGTGTTTAGACGTTGTTGTACGAGTGTGGCATGCTTTATTTTTCTGCTATCTCTCCTCTGTCCTTCCACTGTACCCCTCGAGTTCTATAGACGATTCTTGCTCTTCTGTTACGTTGTAAATGCTAAAACAATATTTTCTTGAAAATGTCACTTTTGTCACTGTACACAATAAATCATGTTACATCAAGTTCTTTGCTTCTTTTTCCTTTCTGTTTTCGTTGGCTATAGATCTGTTCATAGATTATGCAAACATCCACACACACGTGTGTCTGTTGGATGTTATGGATGAAGTATGTTGTGTGAGAGTTTGGTGTGACAGTATGGCAACAGGGAGAATGTGTTTCAAGGTTGTATGATACTATTAGTGTGTTTGAATCATACAGTTAGAAGATAAACTTGAATACATTTACAAAAAAGAAGTCACTTGTAAAAGTTCTTGAACAGGTTCTAATGTTCCTAGTCAGTACTGAAATAGATAACAATGTGTTTTGAGAGCCTTATAATGATCCCACCTTTGCTGAAAATTAAAGTGACCCTCAAATTTGGAAAGCTGGTATTTGAAAATCACATGGGCAACTCAAACAACTAAGTTATACTTCATATCTGATGAACTACAACTTTGTACAGAACAGTGCACATTGCTACGAGCAGCAAATATCTTGACAATTGACACACAAAAAAAGATGACAGAAATAATCCTGTGCTATATCCTGTGCTATATTTATTTCCATGTTGATTTGTCGTGTAAAAATTCTCATCTTTGTGTGTCGTGTGCCTTCAGAGGTCCTGACATAGCCTCTACTGTTCTAAATTTGTCCATTTTGTCTCTTTCACTAAATCTAGAAGTGCTCAAATAAAGGCTTATTCAATAATTGCAACTTAAGTAATGCAACTGTGACTCTGTTGACAGATGTTCTCTAAAGATGTTTCAGTGATCCAAGGCTACTATAGCATGATCTTTGTTTGGCCTTGAGGCCTTGTATGTACATGTAGCACAGTACAGTCTTGTACATGTACAGTGGAGATGCCTTTGGTTTCAGCTGTAATGGTACAACTTCAGAATAAAATATGCGCATAATTCTATACACAATCCCTTGCAATGCACTTGCAGCTGTCAGTAGTTTTCAATGCCAACAACTTGTCCTCAATAGTTTGATTATTTACCAGAAAGAGGAGCATGACACTTTCTCCACTTCTGTTTTTCCAATCTAGTAGTACAATGCACCCCCCCCCCATACACACACAGACACACATCCAGAAGAGTATCTTTGTCACTGAATGATTCTATTGTTCTTGTTATGTATTGTCATTGATTATCCAAATCAAACAATAATGTTTGATGATTTCTCATTTTTTACTAGGCCCAGGTGGGTATATTTGTGTGGTTAAAGCTGAAAATAAAACCACAATGTTGATATCCAGTTAGTACTGTATCATGATGTGTCCGCATCGGTGTGTTCTGTGTTGGAGACCAGTGGTTTAAGACTCTCTACTGTGTTATTTACTGTTCATTACCTAGATGTAGGTTTTCCATTCCACTATGATATATGCACACCACACGGCAAGAAGGAATTTCTTAGTAGTCAGCCAAACTGTCAGCTCACTGTCGGCCAATATCCTCGGCACAATCACTGCTTTTATCGCCACCTCCCTGGTCTTAGGTCCAACTAGCTGCATGATTTCATTGTCCTCCAATCTTCCAAAGGTAAAAACTGCCCTAGATTGACGTAGATGCATGACTCTACTGTCCTCCGAAGATTTAATCTGTCCACCATGGTCCTAACTGCTTATTCTCACCTCAAATTGTATGAAGAGTTTGGTCGCTTCTATCGGCTACAACAACGGCAAATGCACCCGGGCACAGCATGGATGGAAACCATCAGCTCTGATCATTCCACGTTGTATATCCTTCCCTTTTTGTAGACCAACTCTTCACAGAGAAAGAGAAACACAAGATGGTTTGTGACGAACTGGACCAAACACTCAATGATCTCAATGCCCTGTAATAGCCGCGACACAACAACCTTCAACCTCAACCTATTGCGGGGTACGTGCAACATACGGTCTCCGTCCTTGTTTTGCATGCTGTCCGCAGTATTGCATGCTACCCTGTACACCCCTGCAGCAAAGTCTTGTGGTCCAAAAAAAGGAGTGCATGAGATGATGCGGGTAGGGCATCTGTGGACCATAGGACATTGACGGCAGGGGTGGTCAGAGTCACGTGGTTGGAAGTTGTTCCCAGTAGTAGATACAATGTAGTCGTGCAAGTGGGTTTTCTTTGTTAGAATTTTGTTGACCGAAGGAGGCCATATATATATATTTATTGAAAGAGCTGACATGATGCAGCAATAGAAGAAAAAAAAAAGAATTATAGGGCAAGGGTTGTCAGTCCAAATTGTCAGTCTGTGACAAGGCAGTGATTTTGTAGATGCTACACTGTGCACAATTTACAGTTAGCCTCCTAGAGTATATAGAGAGAAGTTTATTTACATGTCATATAGTGACATCATCATTGAAATCCATTACCTGGGAAACTCGCAAGATCATACCACTAGCTGAGTTGATGATGAGGCCTTACAGTAGTTTAGGCCGGTCAGTGCAGGATTCCTCAACTTAGATGGGCTTACATGTCACAAATGCCAGATCAATCACCAAAATGTACACTACATTTTTTGCACCTTATCCACAGACAGTGTTACTGCATCTCACATGGTATATCTTACAAACAGTTGAACAATCAAACGATGTACTTATCAGATGATACCCAAAGTTTTTCTTAGTGTGTTCAGTTTTTACACTCAGTTCTTTACAGGTATATCCAGTGGTCATGATTGTGCATAGTGATGCCGCATGCCTGTTGTTGACTAATCTATCAGCATATCTTGCAGTATAAATATGACTTCTTATAGTACTGCCCTGGATATTATGTACACATTTCTCAATGGACAAGTTGATATGTGTAAGCTTACGTGGAGTACTGCCATTGAAAAGAAGGAGGAGTTGTCCCAATGACTGCTTCTTGCTTTCTCCAAGGGTATCTTTGTTCTATGTGCATGGATTAGATTTTTAGTGAATAAGACTAACTTTCATGTCAGTAGTTATGTAGTTTTGTCCTTGCATTTTGTGCCTGTACATGTATATAACAGAACAAATGTTGCAAGTTTGTTCCAATAGGGTTGGACCAGAAAGAGAGCTTTGACAATAAAATGATTTTTTTTTTCAGACGAATAAGTCATACAGATTTCTGCATATTTTTCTGGGGTCATTTTTCCATTTTTTTTTATACAACTCAAGATGAAAACTGATTCCCAATTTGATATCCTTCTCACAATTCATCCTGGTTCAAATCTTACTTCTGATTGTGTTTTTGGTAACACCCCAGAGGTAGAGCCCTCTGTTGTCTCCTGTTGTGTGTCTTATGTTGTTCCGTGGAGCATGTGTGTCACGTGTGTGTCGTAATCTGTGTACACATGAGCCTAACACTCCCCCACTTCTGTTCCAGATGAGCTGTTCGAGCAGAAGGAGAAATATAAACGTGTGAGTGACGAGCTAGACAAAACCCTGAGCGACCTGAGCAGCATGTGAGGTGCCCCGTTACCATCTCCACGGAGACCCCCCCATGGAACGTCCCCCCTACTCCTGTACAACAATCAGACTCCCGTACCCACACGTACCAACCGCCCTGAAGCATGGTCGGGCCGTTTAGAGTTAGAGTCATACATCCTAGGGTCTTGGCGAAACCTTGTCTAAAGGAAAGGTATTACATACTAGTATGTTCACAATAAGGACATGTTTGTACTTCTCATTTTGCTTGCAGTTTTTGCCTATTATTTTTACCATGGCTTCTTCTCAGTCTCGTCTATAGAATTATTAAACATGTAACTGTACATACAAGCCAAAATCATTTTTTAAAAGTCAATAAATATTAGTAGAGGTAAAAACTGACCTGTGCCTCATAGGCACATAAAGTTGTTAACATGCAACTTACATGTGAGAATTACTTGCAAAATACAAGCGAGGCATGTTGGTTTTTATCATATTTGGCCATATCGGAAACTACAGCAGATGTTAGATTAAGACCTGTGCTTGGTTATTAAAGGTAGACGGAATTATTATATGAATCACTTATACCTGATGTAGACAAATAGGGAGGGGGCAAGTTACGTAAATTTACCATGATACTGAGGAAATTTGTACAAATTTAGGTGCTATCTTATGTAGGCAGTAGTTGCCATGTTGCCTATGTTATGCCACTTGAAGCATACCCATATAGTACCCCCCCCCCCCCAATTATATGCAAGATGTAGTGAAAGATGTAACAAGTGCTATAATATTAATTATTCCTCCAATTTTTTTTCTTTGACTAAAGTAAAGGTCAGTAATGTTAATCAATATGTAGAACAAATGAATAAGTGTTAACAAGGTACTGAATGGATCAGTTTGTATTTCAAGTTGATCATGCTGGCTTTTAATTGTACCACACAGCTACACAAACATTCCTTTCTTTTCGTGAGACCAAAGAACTTGATTTCAGTGAACATGTGAACCAGAATTTTTGGCGACACCTCAGGGGTGGAGCCACATGTACTGGAATGTTCACAGATTATGTAATTGTGAGTGTTAAACTGTTACAGACTGCATAATGACTAGCTGTTGTAGTGTGTCTACAGGAAATGGTTACTCTTTATTCACAAGAGTCACCATTGGATGGAAGCACAGTAAGTGCTATATCTGTTGGGGCTTCAACCAAACGTCAGTAATTGGCCAAATCGTTTGATGAAAGACCAGTTTTTATATGAAAGCATCAACACAATGAGCTAGGGTGTGTTAACGACTAACAACGTTTGCATACAAACACCATTGCGCATGAAGGTTTCAAAAAGGCTGTGTTATGGTCTCCATAACAGAAAAGTTCTGCCTGAACCAGCATTTTTACCATACAAACACAGTTTTGTCCAGTCTTAATAGTTAAGCAATATCTTTTGCTGTAAGTCTGCTTTCTGTTACTGACCGAGAGAATCAATTGCTGTGGCTGCAGTTCTCTTGGCATTTGCAGTGTGGAGCTGTTTTCAGATGTAGAGAGTGTGGTTTTGTTTCGTAGCAGGACCAAGTGGATACTGATGTTGTTTTGAGAAGGTTTCAAGTTTGGAGTCTGGCTAGTTGAATTCTGTCTAATAATTTCCTCATGAGCAGTAAACTGTCAAATAGCAATATGTGGACAATTTTAGCCTTATCCTACTATAGAAATTGCATATCCTAAGGAAAAATAGTGTCATTGTTTGCAAATTATTGCATATGTGCATTATACTTGTAGAGAGCTATAGGAAGAATAGATAATGGTTTTACATTGCTATTGAGACAGACATGTTTTGAATGATGTTGCCAAATAATTTCATGTAACTAGGTAAAAAGTCCCATGCACAAGTATGATTTGCACTCTTTCATAAGTAGTATGCTTCTTTTTTGGTATTTCCCAGTCGGTTTTACAGTGAATAAACTCGTATATTCATAAGATTGGTACTTTGCTTTCACTGTTGTTCTTGTGTGTGCTTCTTGTCTATCAATTCAGCCTCAACAAGATTACACAAGTGATGTGCACAGGCCACGAACAGGTTTCTGTTTTGCAATTAAAACATCAAAGAAGTAATAGCAATTATTACTATTACTTCTTTGAAGTTGTGATTATACAAATGTAATATGATAAAGAAGTAAAGGCAAGATGACAATTTCGTTACAAGATTGGCTTCTAGACTTAAATGCACTTGTGATTTACCAGGTCACCTAAAATATTGTTTGTTGCTTGTAAAGTTTGCATCTGTTGGCGTTTTGCTTGCTCATGTATCCATTACAATAACGCAGCAACGGCCAAATAACTAGAACCTCACTCCAGACAACAGGAGAAAACCGTCTTCTGCAGTGTTTCTCACAGGGGGTCTCCAACTACTCGCACTGTTTCTTCCCAGCATCCATCGGGAATCGTTCTCCAACGCCTTCCCATGATGCAGCTCACTTCGTGCTCCAGCTCGTCCATAGACGTGATTGCCGTTGAGTGGATCATGTTTGCGATGTCTGCTGGAAACCCCGGGACTTGAGTGATCTCTGGGTCATATCTGAATACAACTGCACCTCTTCGTATATAGAGCTGTATAAATGTAGCAAACAAGTTCGTAGATGTATGGAAATTTTAAAAAAAAACTGGTTATGATCATAGATTTACAGGGACGACAGAACAATCGTCAAGCTTCCCTGGTGGCAAACCTCATCTATACTTGACTTGTTAGTTGCAACATGAGCTTCCGGATTTCTTCAGAATGACTGATCCAATTACTTTGCACACGTTACCTCACTATCATTACCTCTTGAATAAGATTAGGACACCTTAATTAACTGCCATTAAGTCACATTGGTTTCGATCAAAATGTTGAAATTTAAAATTTGAAGAAGATTCATTGAACATGATTTGCAATCTAATTTCAAGTGGTGCCGTTTCGGGCTTCTTCTAGGGGATTAACGTTATATGAATATCGTTACGCTCTCATCAGATATTGTGCTTCTACATTATCGAAAAAGCTTTACATTTATGCGCCACCTACATA
The DNA here is from genome assembly GCF_000003815.2 of Branchiostoma floridae. Classification (NCBI taxonomy): domain Eukaryota; kingdom Metazoa; phylum Chordata; class Leptocardii; order Amphioxiformes; family Branchiostomatidae; genus Branchiostoma; species Branchiostoma floridae. Next base: position 9,699,728 of record NC_049980.1, on the reverse strand, counting down.
GAATGTTTGCTTACCTTCTCCAAGTCTCGGTACATCGCTGCTATCGCCAGTAAGGTGGACACTAGGATGTCATCACCATACAGCAGACAGCGCATGCGTACACACGGACGGACCGCACACAGAACACGCAGCATGTTCCTCTGTAGTCCCTCCAGCTTGGGGTCCTTCCTGCCACTACCAGGGCAAACCTGCCGGCAATGCAGTACAAAAGAGTTATTCAAATGAGACCATTTTGCTTTCTACGTCAATAAAGGTTAGACATCCAGGTAAAAAGATACACCAAGTAGTAGTAACTTGTACTCAAGCAACTCGACATGATGTTGGAAATAGTCGGAAGTTTAAGGTAGCATCCACTACCTTTGTCAGTAAGTTATTCACACTGCACGATCATTGGTCAGCCGAAATCATGTGATCAAATAATACCATATAAGGCGGCGTGCATAATCCCTTCTGCCATTCTCCCGGAGACATCCGCAGCAAGAAGACACAAGCAGGGTCGTGTTGGCAGCAGTGCAGAGAAACCCTACGCCACGTGTACTGATGAAGCAGAGTTTAGCACAGTTTCCACCTGAAAGGTTTGGGGTGTCGCAGTGGTAACACTTTGTGCAGGGAATTGTCTTTTTCGCATTTTGCTGTCAATTTGTTCCACGTTTGAGTTGTCGGCGAGAATGTGGATGGTGGGCGCACATGGGGCTGATTTGCATTTCTGAGGTAGTGTGCTGTCTAGATTTGGGTCTCCGGGTGGGTTTATCACGTATTCAGTATGGTAGCTGGGTGGACAATTCAAGTCGAGCTTCCCGTGCGTCCACGACGTTGCCCGATCTAGCTTCGCGTGGCGGAAGCTTGCTTGGGTTGGGGGTAGCGCTGCATTTGAGCGGAATGCAGCAAAGTCTAACGTGTGGTGTTCTTATGTCGTTATCAAACTGTAGATCGTCACAGAAGTCGACAATTATTTCATAGAGGAGAGGACAACGACGACAACATGAGAAAAACGACGACAACCCAAGCAGGCAGACGGACATGGAAATCGTGGCAACGGCAGCTACCACAATAACTCACAGCCTGAGTCTGTGATTTTGCCGCCAGAGTTACCATCCTACAGGAGCAGAGAGCGGCGCCATGAAATTTGCATGTGGATGGGACGTCGGTAGATTGTGCACACGTGGCGCGCGTATGCACCTGGTTGATTGAGTTAATACTGCTCGAAGAAACCAGCTCGTGACGTCGGCTGCTTTGCTGTTGGTCCCCTTACGCCGGGCGTTCTCTGACTACAGCAGTTTGCAGCGAGCACACTGGGTGTGCTGAGATTGGATATCTTACGTCTGGGACGTAAGTTATGTTGCTGCTTAGGCTTTAGCTCTGACTATGGCAGTTTGCAGCGAGCACACTGGGTGTGCTGAGATTGGATATCTTGCGTCTGGGACGTAAGTTATGTTGCTGCTTAGGCTTTAGCTCTGACTATGGCAGTTTGCAGCGAGCACACTGGGTGTGCTGAGATTGGATATCTTGCGTCTGGGACGTAAGTTATGTTGCTGCTTAGGCTTTAGCTCTGACTATGGCAGTTTGCAGCGAGCACACTGGGTGTGCTGAGATTGGATATCTTGCGTCTGGGACGTAAGTTATGTTGCTGCTTTAATAGGCCTTAGCTTTGACTATGGCAGTTTGCAGTGAGCACACTGGGTGTGCTGATATTGGATATCTTGCGTCTGGGACGTAAGTTATGTTGCTGCTTTAATAGGCCTTAGCTTTGACTATGGCAGTTTGCAGCGAGCACACTGGGTGTGCTGATATTGGATATCTTGCGTCTGGGACGTAAGTTATGTTGCTGCTTAGGCTTTAGCTTTGACTATGACAGTTTGCAGCGAGCACACTGGGTGTGCAGAGATTGGATATCTTACGTCTGGGACGTAAGTTATGTTGCTGCTTTAATAGGCCTTAGCTTTGACTATGGCAGTTTGCAGCGAGCACACTGGGTGTGCTGATATTGGATATCTTGCGTCTGGGACGTAAGTTATGTTGCTGCTTAGGCTTTAGCTTTGACTATGACAGTTTGCAGCGAGCACACTGGGTGTGCAGAGATTGGATATCTTGCGTCTGGGACGTAAGTTATGTTGCTGCTTAGGCTTTAGCTTTGACTATGACAGTTTGCAGCGAGCACACTGGGTGTGCAGAGATTGGATATCTTACGTCTGGGACGTAAGTTATGTTGCTGCTTTGGCCTTAGCTCTGACTATGGCAGTTTGCAGCGAGCACACTGGGTGTGCTGAGATTGGATATATTGCGTCTGGGACGCTATATCAGTTTTATCACACCGGGTGTGCAGAGGTTGGATAATCTCACGTCACACAAGATATGTGGTACGTAATGAACGTGAGACAAGAGTTTCAGAGGCGTTACGTGCAGGAGGTCATCCACCATAGGCTTACGTGAATGAAAGTGTCGGCGACCGTGCCGGCATTCATATGATGGATATAAGGGCTACGTGAATGAAATAGACGTATTTAGTGTGTTAGGTGAGCAATTTGGCAATGGCAGGATTGATACAATTGGTATCGAGGTGTATACCCAGGGGTATCAGTTGATAGACTTGGGCAGGCGCCACGATGCAGGTGTGTCATGGTAATTAAGATATGAGTTCCCCGGTAACCATATTGGAGGTTAATCAAATTAACCAATGACATCGTCGTGTGCTGTACGAGCATATGTTGTGATCCAACATGGCGCCGATTACTTCACAGAGGGAGTGAGGTCTGTATATATGCATATTTTATCGTTACGTAGGAAGTCACAACCTCAGGAGTTCAGAGGTCATTAAATCTTTGCTGACGACATCGCCTTTATAGAGAATAGTGAAGAGGAGCTACAACAAGTAACGAGACAATAGACGTCAGTCATGGAGAGTCGGATTGAAAATCAATGCAAGGGAATTTATGATCATGAGCATCAATACGGCCGCTCCACCAAACTTCAAATTTGATGACTAAGCACTCAAGGTGCACGTGACTTGGGAAGCACGATCACGTAAAAGGGACACAGTGTCTCGTGACTAGAAGTTCACTCGGCTCTGTGAGGACTTAACGTAGGGAAAAAGTCCTCATCGGTTGCATTGCAGAGTGCACGTATTGAAGAGTGATCTGGGATTGTTGAATGTGCCTATGTATAATTGCATGGTGAGCAAGGTATATTAGATATGGGTCTTGGGACAAATGTTGGAAGGTTGCCCGTAATAAACCTCTCACCATTCACCGCATAAGGGGACTTCGAAAGGCCAATGATAGTCCACAGGCCTACACTGTGATCGCCGTACAAGTTTACACTATGGTATTCCAGAGAAACTAACATGTGTGATAAAGGCATTCGCAATGGGAGGGAGTGTGCTGTAAGAGTACATATTGGAGAACTCTCAGAATGGTTTAGTGTCTTAACGTGTCATGTATTAGGTAAGAACGTATCTTGTCACTACTCCTCGGTGGACCTGTAATAGACGGGGTTATGAGATGAGATTAGAGAATACCATGGTTCAGACGTGGGCAGTTCGAGGATTTGGACCTGTTATGGTTACTGTTATCTTGTCATTTAATTGGGTAGGCCGACTACTCTCTCTTGGCAGCCAGGGATTGATGTGCGAGAAGCTTACAATAGGCCGGGCTCAATCGCAAGGGTTTGGAGCGAGCTGCCATTTGGCGCCACTCAAGTGACCTCAATACGACAGTAATTGCCCCAGGTGTGGCAACTGTAGGTTTTGAACCACTCACAGCGCACGTGTGGTGGGTTCTTTGACGTGCCCGGGATATGGCTGTCCCCAGACAGGAGACCTCCATTAATGTCCTATCTGAGTGACGGCCCTAGCCGAAGCTAAGTACTCATTTTCACCTGAGAAAAGCCGTATAAAGTGCCTTTCCTAAGGGCACAAGTAAGGTAACACGCAGACTTGGCAGATTACCTGGTTCTCCTCAGTGAAGACTTTTCAGTAAATGGGAATTCAGTTGGGCTAAGTATAAGTGAGAAGAAAATAGAAGTAATGATACTTGAATTGACCAAGATGGAGCAGCGATACTGAAATTAGATAGGGAAATCTGCAAGAGGTTCTCCTAGGTATCACAGCCAACAAAAGAAAGGGTAGAAGCATTTAAATTAGGAACAGAATGAGGCTTGGAGCTGCTACTTGTATAAAACGTAAGAGGGTATGAAAAGCCAGACACACTAAGCTGGGAAGTAAAATGCATAGGTGCAATGCGTGTGTGCTTTCTACGGTATTGTATAGTGCAGAAACTTGGCAAACAATTACAGAAAGATAAGAGAAATACTTTGACACTGCAGACCAGAGGGGTTATTTGCCATTCAGCATTTTGAGACTGAGATGGCAACAATACATCTCAAACTAGGAAGTTGGCCAAGGAACAGTGCAGCCAATCCTGTCTACATGGGTTCACAAAGCACGGGTGCGGTGGTGGCGGTGCATGATGGTCGATTGAGTAAGGGGATAAGAATGGGGATAATAAGGAAGGGGATAATGAGGATGGGGAGAGATACTTTCATGTGAAAGTATAGGAAAGCGGTGATTATGCCTATTGCAGGGCATTGGGAGGAGCCAGCGCGACGGAGGCACTGCCCCCATCACTAATGAGGATGATCCAATGATTGTCAGTGTGGATACTTTGCTATTCACACTGCACGATCATTGGTCAGCCGAAATCATGTGATCAAATAATACCATATAAGGCGGCGTGCATAATCCCTTCTGCCATTCTCCCGGAGACATCCGCAGCTCAGAAGTGCAAGGTGGGGCAGACCTGGCACATGAACAGGTGACAATGAAAGAAAGAGCGGATGAATAACACTATGTAAGACGGGGGTATAATCCATACTGGCTTTCATCTGGATAAATCCATAATACTAGTGCCGAAGAGCAAAGTGGGGCCGACCTGTAGCGAGTGGGAAAAGTGGATAGAGCGTTGTGAGGAGGGGAAGCGCTTTTTCCCCACCCACCCGCCCTTATAGCCATTGCTGGGACTCGGCTTCCACCGCGCGACTTCGGCACTGCCCCCATCACTAATGAGGATGATCCAATGATTGTCAGTGTGGATACTTTGCTAGTAACACTGGAGTGACACATTTTCCTCTCTATTTTCGATTTGGTCAGATAAATGGTCTCACAGTAAAACTTCATCAAACTTTATTATGGAAGCTTATCTGTGTTGGTAGTAATCATAGTGCAATGGTAAACTTTCTTCCAACACAAAGGTATACACAGGTACACTTTTCAACGACCATTGTCGCCTTCTTTAGGTTCAATACTGATATGACCAATCACTTTTCATCAAACTTTTTTATGATAACCTTGTAAATAATGCAATAAATCGCACCAGCTTCTCCAGTGGAATCCGTTTCCTGTTGACCATGAACAGAACATGCATCATCCCAATCCCGCCCTCACACGTCACTGACGTCACCGCTACATCCGGGAACCAGAAGGCGCCTGCGTCGCGCGGGAACATCATGTGCCAGTGCAACCCGTGGTGCGCATGCGTGAGATATCTCCAGGCAGTGGCCATCAGTTCATCGATGATATCAACCTGAGGATCGGAAAAGAATGACACAGCATACGTATAAAGGACTAATCTCCAAACAGATCCATGGTGGCATATTATACAAATGTAGTATCAAACCCTCCGGTGCCCATTTGACTCCCTTTGGCCAGCTACACTCCTTGGCCAGATTTGATACTATCTTATAGCACCGTAGGTTCTGCTTGGAGATTGATAAAGGACGAGTTTAATCTGTTTGCCATCATTGCATTTCGTAGGCTTTTAGTGGGGAAACATTAACGTGAACTTTCGAATAAGACTGTGATCAAAGTATAGAACTATCTACCTTTAAGGTACCACAAGTAACAACTGAGTAACTTATGCCTTCTTCAAACGTTTGTACAGATAACATTATCATACTATGTTTTACTGTCATGCCTTACATTTTTAATCGATATTTGAGGGCAATGCTTATGAGATGTCGATGGCAGTGACAAACCAAAGCCACAGATTTTTTTTTTGGTAGGTGAGCGAATTTTTGAAAAGTAAAAATTCACATAGAATCTCTTCCGTCCATGTTTCCTACACTGGCTACAGTACTAAAAGTTTGCCTACTATCATGATCACCTCCACTGATATCTTCTCCAGTGAACATTTGTACAAGTCCCTCAGTCCTTCCTCGTCCATGTTGTGATAGCTGACAGCGAGCCGTCTCAGGTTTGGGCAGCCGGAGAACCGCAGGGGCACCCGCTTGTGGGTGAAACGTCGCAGATCTTTTTAATGGATACAGGAATAAAATAGATTTATGACTGAGTCGTAATGAAGATACATTGTAGGATTGAGCTACCAAGCTATACTGCAGGCGTACCGGGCCCTCTGAGTAGCAAGTATGAAAATTTGGTGCCATGACTTTGTATCCTAATTTAAAGAAACGTCACGGTAGAAGTAGTAGTAGTAGTAGTAGTGTAGTTGTAGTAAGTAGTAATTGGTTAATTGAGCAATAAAACATATACATTGGCATTGCATCATAAATTGAATTTTAAAGACGATTTCAACTTGTAGCATAAAATCAAATGTTACCATTTTTTTTTCTTCATCGCTCTTCCATATCATCCTTTTATTCTTTTATTACAATCAGATCTCATTTAAGCCACCAAAATATATAGACGGGAAACTGATACACGGCAGACTCAGCTTCTTACCAATAGCTGTGATGTTTGCACATTGAAGTTCAAAACTTTCTCTCCGCGGCGCTGATTGGGCGTTCGGGTATGTCTCTACCCACTCCGCCAGGCCAGGCATGCGCACCTTTCGCAAGGTGCTGACTCTTGCAATTGTGCGAAACAACTTGTGGACAACAGCTGCCATATAGTCATACCGTCTTCTTAAAGAAACATCGTAGGCGATGCAAACTTCTTCCATCGCAGGACAGTTCTTAACGCACAGCTGTAACAGTTTCACCGCCACCGCTGGAGCTGTGTTCATTCTCACTGTCTTGACATGGTTGCCGTACATTTTCATGCACGCCTCGAAATAACTATCATACTTCGCCGTGCCAAATATGTCATGGGTGAAGTCAAATGTCGTCCAGAGACCGGCTGTTGTGGCGGCTACGTTTCTCCAGCGAAAACACACTGCGCACACCCGTAGTGTGTCTGCAGACCCCAGGAAAGAACAGATTTGAAGGAGTAGAGGTTCGGGGATCAAATCCCACCCAATGTGTCCGTCCTATCAATAAAGATATGGAGTGTAAGACATTTAGAAAGTTATGTTAGTTGTGCACAAAAATCAGATTGAGTTTCCCAGGGCTGATAATAAAGCATAAGCAAATTTTCATAGAAAAGCCAACGTTCTATTCTTATGTATTGATACTACATTTTTTATGTATTGTACTTACCAAAACGCACAAATCGTAACTAAGACCCAACTAACCTTCCCTGACAGTTTTGATCCAGAAGCGTCGTCTACTAGCTGCGCCATCATTGATACGTGTCCTCTTTGGATGCCTTCCAAACACTGCCACCTTTGATAAAATTGTCGTTCCAAATAACACCCAACGTTTGTTTAGTAACGTTATTAGATAGACTCAGAATATCCGCATGGTCCTGTACATGTTGGTACCCAGACGACGTGGCAATGGGGACTTCTAGCTGTTCAAGTTATAATTGCAGGTCGACCGCCTGTGTTGTTAGCTGCAGTACTAACAAGACGAGATAGAGGACGCTGTGAGACCACCAGCAACCCTAATTTTACATGTTCGGGGAAACTACGCCAAACATATGGATGTAATAAGATTTTCTGTTTTATTCAACCATTTTCAACCATTTTCGGTAACGACGCTAGTTTGAATAGGAGAATAAGTTTGCCTTTCTCGGTCAAAAGTTGTATAAACTCCCCTCTCTTCTTTATTTGGTTTGTTCCAAAAAATGTGTCCTTTCCTTGACCCCTTCCCAGGATGCACTATCAAGCACCATCTGCGCATGCGCACTTCTATGTAGATCAACGTGCAGAGATTCCCCAGACACAGAAACATCCTCATCATGTCGCTTTGATTTGTCTTCTTTTGAGGTCTTTTCTCCGAGAAAAAAATGTACGAGGAGGCCGGAGAAGTGTTCGACATATTCCGGGGCGTGTTTCCCATCTCGTTCCTGCTGTTCGTGCCGGCTGTGCTGATTATCGTGTCGCCCGATCCGGTGGAGGCGGCGCATGAGTTCTCCGTCTACCGCATGCAGCAGTTCGACCTCCAGGGGACCAGCTATGGTAAAAAATAATTTTCTAATCCTCGTGTGAATTCTCTATTGTTTTCTGTCATTGATTGATCGGAAAAATACACACGGAGTGTGAAACAATAACGCAGTTTAACTAGGATCAGCTGCACTTACTTGTAACGTTACATGGAATTTGTAATTTTTGACCTACAAAATATAATTTGTAACGCCAGTTCACCATTATCCACGAGATAACGGGAGATACTGAAAGACGGAATACCAAGTAATACCACGTAATACCAGGTTAATCATTACGGAACTCAAATATTTTGTGTGCATATGTGTTCCCCACACATATAAACCAAACATTTTGTGGTTTATGGGCTTTAAAATTATATTTTTGCCTAAGAATTCCGCTAACAAAACGCCGCGCGCCGCTGCCCCGCGCGGCATGATAGCGCTGGCGGGCCGGGTCAATCAACAACACGGTTCTTCTTCTTCCGGTAATGTCCAACTGCCGATGAGTCGGCAATGATTGGCTAGTGTTTCAAACACTTATGTTTTATTCTTGAAAAAAACAACAACCTTATACACGTAGTTAGAACATTCAACAACATAATTGTACCAGCGTTGTCGTCGTGTTGCATGTTGTAACTTGTAACGTTAAACCGCTGGAGATTTTGCGTGTCACTACTCTGAGACCGACCTGATAGAAATTAGAATCAAAAGCAACTAATGGGCCCGGGCAAATTTTAACGTGACGAAATGACTAAAATACAACTGTTTGAAACACTGCAAAGATAAACCAGGGCACGATGTTGCAAATAATTGAAATATGACAAACATTAACGTGTCACGGCTCGCCGTGTTGTTGATGTGACCCGGCCTGCTGAGCGCTATCAAATATCATGCCGCGCGGGGCAGCGGCAGTTTGCCACCGGAATTCTTTGGCAAAAATATTATTTTTAAGCCCATAAACCACAAAATATTTGGTTTACATATGTGGGGAACACATATGTACACATAATATTTGAGTTCCTTGATGTTTAACCTGGTATTACGTGGTATTACTTGGTATTACTTGGTATTCCGTCTTTCAGTACTACCGCGAGATAACCATTATCCGATTTTAAACACGGTATTAAGGGATACCAAGTCGATAGATGGTTGTTTCAAATTGCAATATTTTCAAATTATTGCAATGTGAAACATCCCCTTGACATGCTATAGTCATCTCTAATGTCCAGGTTTTACCTACGACCATTTACTAATTTAGGTTACCTCACGGATTATTTCATAACCCCAAAGATTGATAAATTATTCAAATTACCAACATGCAACAAAATGCATTGTCCACATGTTAACACGAATCGGCTTCAAAGGATAAACAAAAGAATATACAGTCAAACCTGTCTATAGCGGCCACTCAAGGGACCGGACAAATTTGGCCACTATAGACAGGTGGCCTCTCTATAGAGGTGGCAACTTGAAGATAAAGTACCCAAGGGACCGACAAAAAGTGGCCACTATGGACAGGTGGCCCCTCTGTAGAGGTGGCCCCTAATACAGGTTTGACTGTAGTTTCACTTCTTGCTTAAGATTATTCACTGTACGTAAAACATCTTAGTTATTAGTATTACGACCTTTGATAGCACTTTGTTGAGTACAAATAATAACCGTACCATAAATACACTAGTATCCAGCACTGGCCATGATATGAATATTGAATGATTCGTAGTAGTATGTTGTAATCTGCATGATTGGTCTGATGCAGTAGACATAACAGTTAAAGGACTGTTCTACTACCAACAAGGTTTCTGTGGTTGAGGTTCACAAAGAATGACGTGTCAAAATCTGGTTGATCTTTAATGTGTAAAAAGTCCTGCAAAATGTAACACAGCCACAAGTGGTATTTCATCAGGTTGTATCAAAATATTCCATTTTCAGTGTATAAAATACTTTTTTGTCAGGTTGCACAACTGAATTTTAAGTTGCACCACCTACAATTCACTAATTTCTGAAAAAAAGTACAATACATACATACCTAACCTTTTACTATCATGTTACTTATAAGCATGTTTGTTTCAATCTAAACATCAAGTAACTTAAAAATAATAGTATCTATTATATTGGAAACTATATGAAACGGAGCTGCCTCGTCCCATATATTTCTTCAAAGTAAGTTGACAACAAAACAAAATCAACATGTGAGCCTCAAAATCTAAGTTGTGCCCTGTGCAACCTGAGTTAAGAAGTAAGTTGCACAAAGCAAAAAGTGGTTGCAATGTGCAAGTGTGCAAGTGGGTATTTTGCACGCTGATTTTAAGAATGCAGAATGTCAGCACTATAAATCCATTTATTTTTGTGTGGATTTAACTTCAGGAAAGAGGTTTTTTGCAGGTGTTCTAAGTTCAAATATCACTCTGTCTGAGACGCACGTATCAAACATTATTGCAGCCCAGGTATGACGTTTATGTTAAAGTACAAGTAGAAGGGTGGATGGATGTCATCAAAAGATATTATAAAGAATCTCTTGTACTGTACATAGTAAGATTTTGGCTAACACACATTGTCCTGTTGTTCCAATGTCCAGGATGCAGAAACGCCATTGTAAACATGGAGGCACGGTCTCTCGGCGCCAGCATGCTGACCCGGCGCTGCGTCGTCACCCGCCTGGCAGACCTGACCGTGGACAAGTTCAAAGACCTGGTGGACCAATCAGCAGGGGCCGTCTTGGTGCTCCTGCCCGACGACTTGTCCAATGTCCCCAGGGAGAATTTGGAGGTCAGTCATTTGAGAATTAATGTTTCATGAACAGAAAATTCTTTCCCTTCAACTAGATATGCTTTGTTGTTTGTTCGGTTATTTTTTCACTTCTGACTCATGTAACCAATATAAATTTCTGAACAGATCGTCATTTGTTTTAGGTAGTTAAACCCTGTATCATAAGCATGTTCTACCACTGTAGTAGCTTATATGAAGAAATATTGTGTACTGCATTGTTTTTTAACAACACATATTTCATGACTTCTTATTCTTACATATATGACAGTGCACAAAATGTACACTTGCAATGCAACCACATTTTGCTTGGTGCAACTTAATTTCAAATCCAGGTATTTCAGTGTGCAACCCGAAATTTTGTACTTGTTTCAAAGGGTAAAACGTAAGTAGTTTCATGTACCTGAAAGAAAAAATTGAGTAAGTAACTCATTTGAAGAATGTGTAATAGCTTGGGACTTGGGAGTGGGACAAGCTGAAATGTGGATGGCCCAACTTGGTTTTTGACTCAGGTTGCCGCCTGGGCAACTTGGCTGAAAAAGTATTTTGAGGACCGTAAACGGCAGTCAACCCTGACACATGTTAATTAAAGTATGTCTAGGGTACATACAAAAATGTTGTAAAGTAGCAGAATAATTACAGATGCAAAACAACTTTCTCCCCAGGAGTTTATAGAGCTGGAACATGACCTGATGGACCAGGATGTGAACACTCCTGTGTACTTTGCTGTGGAGGACAACACCCTGACCAAGATCTATGCAGCGATCCAGGATGGATCCAACACTGACAAGGCTGCCACTGCCACGGAAGGTGGGATCACACACATCATTAAATACTGTAAATGCACTTAAGTTTGCAGGGATTTGATTTCGCAGTAGGGGGAAAATAGAGGGGGGAAAATGGAGAGTTCGCAATGGTTTTGAGTTTGGATAGCACTACCTCTTACCAGCTTCTTGTCTAATAATACATTTGAACCCATGATACAATGTATACAAATTTGAACCAGTGAACAGTGAATGCATTTACAGTATTTGCAGTCCTGTACTTTAATGGAAAACCTGGCGCCTATACAAACCGCCAGTTTGAAACCACTTACTGGTTACTTGGCAAGAGTGGTACAAATAGACAGAACAGTCCACTTTTCTACTGTGGTGTTATACAGAAGGTTGTATAGAGAAAATGAATGGATGCAAACTGAAAAAAATATGTGAATATTTGTTTGTCTTCAGTACCTCAAACATTTAAATATTATGATGCTGTGACAATGTATACAAATGTGTACATAAAGGTATGAAAAGAGGGTGCTATAGGACAGAAGACCGAAGGAAAATGTTTGCGGCCGCCATGAAAACTGCAAACACAAAGTCACCATGAAAGTTTGTTCATTTACAGTAGGACATATGTTTCAGACCAAAGATAGACTCTAAAGGTAGACTTGTATTTGATGCAGAGAACAGAGCCAAAGAAAATAATTTAGGCATTAACAATAGTCTTGGTGTATTTATTGTTGTGAACAGCTCTGCTGCACGCAGCCTCAGCGAATGGGTTCCAGATGGTCACCACGGCAACACAAGCCACGCCCATCAAGGATGCACAGATCACCAGCATCCAGGTATGGCAGCCCATATATGGGCAAAGATAGTTTGTAACCTCTGTGGCACATGGTAGATGTTGTAGTTGTACATTTATGGATTTCACGGTCAGTAGGTAGGGATTGGTCACTGGTCATCTATATTGGTCATTGGTCATCTAGATTGAAATGTGTTCATGTCAGGCTTTTAGCTAGGATTTTATTATAGGGAGTCCAAACTTATTGGTGAGTCGCGGTAAGTGACTATTGTAGGGGGGTCTGGGGGCATCCACCTTCCATGGTGCAGAGTTTTTGATGATTTTAAGTTAAAACTAGAGTTCGGGGACCTCATACCTCCATGAAATATTTATTGCTTTTTTGTGGATGGTATGTATGTTTATAGTCGGTTGTATTTGAGAATAATGGTTATAAATGTTATGGGAAAGTAGTGGTGTATTTATTTAATGACACAGAGGATGTTCATCTGATTAGTAATTACTAAAATGTGACACTTAATTGTGTAATGTGCGTTTAAGAGGTCGACGGCATATGGTAGCGTGGCGTTCCTGAAGCGTGATGTTTGGCATTTAAACTGTCTAAGGTTGTTAGCATTATTGAGGTTCGACTATGTGCCTCAGAGCGGTGTGTTGGGAGGAAGTTGGGAAACTCAGAAAGAAGAAGGGATGTGGCCAACTTTAGTCAGATGGTGATTTGATTTTCCACCAATATGTCATAACATCAGCTGTTCACATGGTACAAAAATGAGATGCACACTTTCCTCTGATAGCCCTACATCAACTGTAAGATGAATACTTGGCGCCAACCCCGTCTGCTAAAAAACAAGTACCATTGGCTACGAAAGAGACAACTAACAACTGTCCCTTATCGTAACGAAATCAGAACATCTGTATCGCCCATAAAACTTCTGACACCCAACCCATCTAAGATGAGAGGACCTAATGGCATTTTAATCACCATGTCACTCAAATCAGCAGTACAGTATGTGAGACATCCATACCTGTTAAGCATTACCGTTAAATGTACCTCAACTTCTTACAATTATACTTACGCTTCACATCTCCATGATATCCTAAGCAGACATAAATAAAACTAATTATCATATTCAAAAAACTCGGGGTTCCCCAAACAGCTGTCATACAAATCACCTCACCATCTGCTTGGAGCTAAGCCCATTAACAAACACTTAAAGCACGATGCCTGTTCCAATATATCGCAGATATAGGGGGGATTTCTGATATTATTACATTGATTATAACGACAGATACGGCGCCCAAAATCACATCGATTCGAGCCCACCAACACAACAAGTATGAAACCAATCCATCCAGCCGTTCTTGAGTAATCTTGTACACAGACAGAGACACATAACAGAAAACATAACCTCCATGACATTTCATGGAGGTAACTACTGTGCCAACTGTTACAAATATTTCAAACAGTCCTAAGCAGACATAAATAAAACTACTGGGGGTTCCCCAAACAGCTGTCACCTCACTATCTGCTTGCAGCTAAGCCCATTAACAAACACATACAGCACGATGCCTGTACCAATATATCTCAAGTATAGGGGTGATTTCTGATATTATTACATCGATTATAACGACAGATACGGCTCCCAAGATCTCATCGATCCGAGCTTTCATCACACCCCACCAACACAACAAGTATGAAACCAATCCATCCAGCCGTTCTTGGGTAATCATCTACACAGACAGAGACACATAACAGAAAATATAACCTCCATTCCATGACATTTCATGGAGGTAATAATGCATTCTAAGGTATCCTAAGAGGTAAAAATACTGTTACAGAGGTCATAGTAGAAGACTGTGACCACAGATGACCTGGTAGCATCCCTGGTTAATCAGAATTTCATGACTGTCAGAGGATTTTTCCCCAGTGTAAGGGCGTCCAGAACATCAAATTTCTTGTTATTCTAAGAAAAGTGCGTCCAGATGACGCGATGACGTATGCCTGGCTCATGTACTAAAAATCGTAAGAAAAAGATGTAGTCAATGTGAGTGTCAAATTTGTAATAAAACATATAGTAGTACATTGTAGATTATTTATTAACTATTTAACTTTATAATGGTATGGGAATGTAATGTTGCTTGGAAATACTTTTTGGTGGTACTGTATATGGTGTATATGCAAGAGTTTCCTACAAAACTTAATTTGCCCTATAGGGAAAGTACAGAAAAAATGTACCCAAACCAACTTACAGGGCAATGACCCCTAATTGACGGCTGCGCAGAAGGTCCCCGGTGAGTCCCCACAGGATTGATTTTTAAAAGTATCAGAAGATGTGTTTTTCTTTGGAAATGTTGGCATCTTGGAGCTGTATTCTACAGGTAAGGGTTGTAGGTTTTTTATTATGTCGAAAAAAACAGACTTTTAAGCCTGTTTTGGGTGCCTGGAACACTAGAAAGAAGTTTGTTATGTAGCTGTCATTGTAGTGCCAGATGGGGTCAAAGGTCACCGAGTTGCGTTTGGATGCAAATCACCGGTCAGAAAGTTCCGAAAAGTTGAGAACGGACATTTTAGAAGCCGGGCTACCCTCTCAATGTTAGTTTTTCGAGAACGAAACGTCAGGTAGGTGACTTTTGACAGCTTCTATTTGCCATTAAATGCATTATAAGGATAGGGAAGACATGATTGGTGGTCACTGCTCTGCCATGTTCGGCAGGGTATTCAAGTTCAAAATTAGCAGGTGTCAAGACACTTCAAGTGATGCGGGAAGGGTTGTCAAGCATTGTCACAAGTTTCAAAGACTTCACGGAGACCCTACTCCAAGGATTGGTCCCCAGCATGTTGTCTGTACCCACTGTTTCAGGGCAAGCTGTCTGGGTTGGGAATAGAGGAGCATCTACCAACTGTGGCCATCGTGGCACACTATGACACCTTTGGGATTGCTCCAGTAAGTAGATTTCTTGCTTCTCAAACCAATTTTACTCACTAAAGAGCTTTTCTTGCACTGGTCATGACAGAGAAGACAGATGCTTGTGCAGTATTTACAGGTTATAATTCCTCTAGCATGAACAGTGGTCCACTGTTTGACGTCCCGTCCTAACCCTTCCTGGTAACGTGCGTGTCGTGATTTGAATTCGCGGCTTCTTGGTCAAGAGGTTGCTAACCACTGGACTTTAAACACTACACAATATTTTATTTTTAAGATTTGACTGTTAGAGAAAGAAAGATCTAATTTTTTGTATACCTTCCCTACAGCACCTGTCGTACGGTGCCGACAGTAACGGGAGCGGGATGGTGGCACTGCTGGAACTGGCTCGGCTCTTCTCCAAGCTGTACGACAACCCCAAGACACACCCAAAGTATCCTTAACAATGTTTTATATCGTTATTCCTCAGGCTGTACATACAGCCAAGGTTGCCCAACTACCTGTAGCTATTACAATGCAACACATTTTTGTAACTGAAAATTAAAGGTGGAAGAAAAAAAGTTTGTAATTTAGATCATAATTCAACCTTCACCTTGCCAATTTAATGCAGTCACTATATTTCTATGTAATATCACATTTAGTAGGGAAATAGTTGATCATTCATTGTCACAACAAAAACAGGTTGGTTCTGTATATCTATAAGAGGAGTGATGATATCATGTCCAGTTGACTGTTAACCCTCCTGACTGCTGTACAGATTTAACCTCCTGTTCCTGTTGTCTGGAGGAGGCAAGTTTAACTACCAGGGAACCAAACGCTGGATAGAGGACAACCTGGACCACACAGGTACACTTCTGTCTATTGTTCCTTCAATCTTTTATCTTGTGACATAGACTGAATAGGTATCTTCTGCAAATCATTCTTGCACATACAAATCTGCCTACACATCAAGACTGATTTGTATGTGCACTATAGGATTTTTTCTGTGACTTATTTTCTTAGATGTAGTACTTTTGTCTATATGTTTATGAAGGTTAGACATCTAGACAATTCACTTCTCTAGATTCAAATACAATTCAATCTCTACAACTGGATACGATACAGATTTACTTCCAGATGTTTCAAGTGACATCCATCACTCTTCTTCAGCGTCACTAGAATGAGTGACACTGAAGAAGAGTGATGGATGTCACTTGAAACATCCGGAAGTAAATATGTATCTTATTCAGTTGTAGAGATTGAATTGTATTTGAATACTATTGTGTATGTATCATGTCCTAATGTTCAAAACTTGTATCACAAGTTCAACTATTAGAAAAGAATCAGCATAAGTCACTATTGCATGTACTCCAGTTACTGCCAAGTAGGTTTTGCTGAAGATTGATTGATTGATTGACTGAGTTCTGTGATTTTGTCCCCTCAGATGGTAGCCTCCTGTCAGAGGTGTCGTTCGTCCTGTGTCTGGACTCGGTTGGTTCCGGGGACGGTCTCTACCTCCACGTGTCCAAACCTCCCAAGGAGGGCTCCGCACTCCACTCCTTCTTGGAGGAGCTGAAGACTGTAAGAACACTTCCTCTTGTGTATACAGTCTGTATAAGTAAGCCACATGACTATAAATGATGTCTGTCATAGATGTCATTTACAGTTTTGTGGCTTACTTTGTTATGTCATTAAGATGTAACTGTCTTGCTTCTGATACAAGCATGGCTGTTTCCAGAACCCACCCCTTCTAGTTGGGAAGTAGAAAAAAATCACCCAATTTTTCAAAAAATCTTAACTTCATGGCATGAAAGATTTAGTAATGAAAATCAATGATATTTGGCTCCCAAGCAATGTGATAAAAAGATTTTAAATCAAAGCTGGAGACACCCCTACTTAGAAGTTCCTGTTGTATGTGCAGTCAGGTGTGCCATTCTTACAGATGAAATATTCTGCATCTGTATCTGTCTGTATCTAAAACAGAGAGAGAGAGAACTTTTTTTTTATTTAAACACACACAAAGTCATGTACAAGATGGTAGTCCGAAGACTAAATTGCAAAGAACAAAAGAGAGTATAATGGAATGCCCTGCCTAAGTGCATTAATCTAATTATGATAATCACAATTCCCACTTAACTGTACAATTTAAAAGTGTGGATCTACACACACACACACACACACACACACACACATATGTATCAGTTATAAAATAGAGCTATTGAGGAAGATTAAAATGTGACATTTAAAGTCTAATATGAATTTAAAATGTCGTCACAATATGGCAGCATAGTATTCCTAAGACTTGACTTTTGGCACTTAAACTGACTGAAGTTGTCAGCATTTCTACCATGTGCCTCAGAGCGGCGTGGTGGTAGCCAGTTGAAAACCTCAGAATGTTATTTTGGAGACTTACATACAGCCCACCAACCCTCCCCAGGTCCTGGATGCCCAGTTTCCCGTGGTAAACTTCACCATGGTGCACAAGAAGATCAACCTGGCGGAGGACCTGTTGGCGTGGGAACACGAGCGCTTCAGTATCCGCCGTCTCCCCGCCGCCACGCTGTCACACTTCCCCACCCACAGGGCGCTGGAGAGGCAGAGCATCACCGACCAGAAGTACGTGTGGGGGTGGTACATTTGTCAGGCTGGGTGGGGTGGTCTGTTGAATTTTACGGATGTTTCTAGATAGTCCTGCATATGACCTACATGAAATCAGCATAAGCATTGACAAAGGTAAGGTGAAATACTGGATACTACTACTACTACTACTACTATACTACTACTAAGGCAGCATCAGTATTTCTTGTACCAGGTATGATGCTCTGCAGTTTGTCTTTTTGTCACAAGGTGTCTCCTGTATAGCTCCAACCATCACATTGGTTGCACTATCACACAGCAAATAATTATGTTGGTAACATTGGCCATATCCAAAAACTCTTGATGCTATAGAAACTTTGACAGTGACTTGTCTCTTTAAACTTGGGAATGACAAACAAAGTATTGATATCATTGCCAAGTATTGTACAATACAGGTATCCACTACAGGTGTTAGTTTTTGCTGATTTGATTTGATTGTTGTTCGTACAGGTTCCAGGTAGATCCAGGTGTCCTGACCAGGAACATCAGGGGGCTGGCTGAGGCACTGGCCAGACACATCTATAACCTCACTGCCAAGGTCTGGAACTACACATGTCTGTTATACTGTGTAGGCAGAAATGTGTAGTTTATGACGTGGGAAATCTCTTTCCATATGTTTTACTCTCTTTTATATGCCATATTGGTTTCTTTTAGATGGTGTTGCATTTGCTTCAGAAGTTGTGCACATGTCTGTTCTGAAAATTACAGACAGTATGCAAGACGTTGATACATTGATGTATGGGGTTACCAGGTTTCATGTACTGCAGTTTGTCTTTTGTCACAAGGTGTCTCTTTTGTATGTCCAGCCATTAGTTTGGTTCCACCATCTTACAAGTTGATCAACATGCTTTGTACCTTCTCTAGGGGCATGATGGTTCAATGGAGATCTTCCAGGATGGATTGGTAAGATTTGTTTTAGTTGAAAGTTTTTACTTTTAGAGGTTTTCAAATATATACCAAAGCCGAGTAGGGTTTGAATCAAACATTTCCTACAAGCAAATATATCATTTACTGTAGGAACATTTCATACTTTCAAGTAGACTATTTTCTCATGTTCTATCAACTTCTAGCAATTCCACTGAATTTGATGATAAATTGCCACATTTACTGGATATAGGAGAATTCTTCTTCACAGCCAATTTGTACTCACTTTGCTGTCATTTCGACATTTTTTAGACAACTTTCTCAGAGCTTCTGACTGGAGTTCTGCTTCTAGCCGCTATATTTAGCTGATGAAGGTGGCACTTATGCGGTGAGAACACAATCCCAAATGTGGCCCAAACGTTTTGGATTGTGTTTTCTTCATCCAGAAGTAATATGTGACTTCTAGATACTGTAAATGCATTTAAGTTCACAGGGATTTAATTTCGCGTAGAGGGAAAAGGGACTTTTTGCAGTGGATTTAAGTTTGCAGTAACACCATAGACTGCAGTCTTATACCATAATAGAAAAATGTTCGCGGTGGTTTTAAGTTTGCGGTGAAGTGGTCACCGCAAAAACTGCGAACATTAATCCACCGCGAACATTTCTGCATTTACAGTACAACCTACAGCAAAAGTACTTCAAGACTTGTAACCTATCTTGTATATTTTGGCTGTGTAAGACTAGATCTACCTCACACCATTGTGTCATCCATGGTTACACATTTTTGCCATGTCCTCCCAGAACCTCCATCCCAAGTCCATCGAGGCGTGGCTGAACTCGGTGACGGCCCAGCCCCGGGCGGCCCAGCTGATCGGGAAGGACCACACCCTGCTGAGTACCATGGAGCAGGCCATGAACGGCTACCTCAAGGACGTGCGCAGGCTGACCTTCAAACCTGACAAGAGGTAGGGACGGGAGTCTGGTGCCGATGTGCAGAGAGAAAAATATCTGAAAAACAAGCAAATCAACTAACAAACAAACACACACATACACAACAAAGGCTGTACCTCCATTTTTCACTGAGATAATTACAATTTATCCTTAGGGCATAAAATATACAAAAGCACATTCTCTTTCACCAAGATTAGGATTTTTTAACCTTACCAAAGCAGGATATCTTGTTGCCCTTAAATGTTACAGCTAGAGCATTGATAACTGTCGCAATTTTATTTGAACATATGGTACTCTACCTTAGTATATCTCACTTGCTCAACCTCTGAGATATCACAGAAAATATTTTCAAATGGTGTAATTTTCAGACCTTGTCTTGCTAATCAATCACTTGCATAACCTAGATAGAAGTATATCATTAGGTGACGTAATTATTACTGCACAGCAAATAACATGTTTTTCTGTTGCTATGGAGTAACAATAGCCCATTCTGACTCATTTAATCCAATTAAGAAATTAGGCTAATTGTGACGGGCAGGGCAGAATTTATTCAGGGACAGATCCTTGACATCTAACAAAAATGTCCTCTGTACAAGCCACCATAACAGATATATGTTGATATAAGAAAAAGTGTATATTTTTGTTTTGGCCTTCATTTTTATAAAAGGCTATCTAAAGTATTGGACTGAATCGATATTGATAAGTCTAATAATGATGACACTCTGGTAAGAATTGCAGTTGAATTCTAATGATTTTGTTCATCATAGTAGCCTAAGATTATTATAATTAAAAATGACAAATTAAGTAAGATCATAAGGATAAGAAAGTTTTTGCAAAGTTGTCTTGAAATAGCCAAGTGTGTTGCTGTTGATCAGAAATGTGACTGTTGTTTGTTATCGTTGTTTACAGAGACCCGGAGTTTGTCTTCTATTCTGCTATGCAGACCACAATGAATGCTTACAAGTAAGTATACACAGTACACACTGTACATGAACAACAATCTGGAAAAATTAGGGGAAATTTTTTTGTTCAGCCATTAGGATCTGAGAGTTTGAAGTCCCTAAAGGAACCTTTCACGACCATTAAGCTGTTAATTCCTCCTTCCAAGAAGCCCTGTTTGGAGATAGTACATTGTATCTTGAAATCTCCTCGGGCAAGATGTCACGGCAATTTATTATCTCCTGTGACACTGATTGGCCCCTCCTTATGCAAATAGAAGTAAATTACCCAGGTTGTCTTCTTCCTGCTTAATGTAATGTTTCATTCCCTGATATGATAATAGATACCTAGAAGTATATGATTAATGTAGCTTCACATCATTGGTTACCAAAACAACAAGTGAAAGGGTGAAAATAAGAGGTTGAAATAACAGCTTTTAAAGGAGATGATCATGTCATCATAAATGTAGGTAGAGAAGAGAGGTGTTAAGTATGTCAGAAAACACAGATAGATGAAAAGAACAAAGGAAAGAAGTATATTGTGTTATCGTGCTTTTTGCTATTTGCTAGCCATATAAAGTATGGAAATCTCATCTTGTCTCCAGTCCTTGCATGTCGATAGCTAATTCTATAGCCACATTATAAAACTCCCGTAGGGACCACATACTGTGTAAGTGGCCAGAAAACATCTTTCAAATCCCCAAACTGATTTCTGTCATTATTTCAGCAAAGACTGTCATTATTACAGCAATTAAACCTGTGTGGTAATGAAGTGATTAATGGGGCGTCCTTTGTTCTATGATGAGACTGATCTTTCCGCTTCTGTCCGGTCTGGTGAACAAACAGGTGCTTTATCAGTGTAGTGTGTTGATAAGGTAATCCTTGAGGTGGTACCTGTACAGTGTCTTAACTGACAAGTGTTGTCTAAGAGTTTTAGCTATGGGGGATACTAGCATCAAAAATATTACATGGTAGGCCATATGGAAATCTTAGTCCATCATCATTTTCGGAACATGGGATGTCCCTGTGGCTCAACTGGCAGCAGCCTCACAGTTGAGCTCCTGGTTCCAATTAGTTTGTAACTGGGTGTCCTTGGTTCAAGCCCCTAGTTTGGGAAGGGCTTTCGGAAAGGAAGTAAAATGGGGGTCCTTTTTTGAGGAGGTGCCGCACTCTCATTAAAGGGAAAACGCTAGCAAATCCTCCCGGTAAAAAAAACCTTGCTACTGAAACATCAAGGAAACTGCCCTATGTCAGAGCTCGAAAAACCACCTGCGTATACAGGTTAGTGCAGGTAAATTTGGAGCTGTGCAGGTATTTCTGGTGTCTACCTGCACCTAACCTGCACTGGTCCATGTGCTGGGTGTTATACATAAATGTCCTATGATGTAGGTGTATATGGATTGTTACTAGCTGCATTGACTGTTACCACCTATAAAGTATAGAAGAAAAAGTAGCAATGGTTCCTGAACAATTTTAGTTTGATCCATACTTGATAAATTCAGAGTGGTGCAGGTAGAATTTGTCTGGTGCAGGTCATTTTCAATGTTACTAGCACCAGGGCAGGTATGCAGAAAAAAGTATTTCGAGCCCTGTATGTGCTACTAGACACTACAAAGAGAACAATAATTCTCATAACAGTTATATTTTCTCTTTTGATTTGCACTGAAACATCTAATCTAAAACCTTCTCCCTTCAGATATTAGAAATACATGTAGTTTGTTTCACATGACTGTTCATAGTTTTTGGGGTAAAACATACATATACAAGTATATTATGAAACTATTAGAATGTTATCATTTGTGTGAAATTGTTTTCACTATGAACACTGCTGACATGTCTTGACTTTGTCAGAAAGTGTTCTTTTTACCTTGTTATACATGGATGTTATGTGTTTTCCAAGTATTATGACCACTACATGTATCTCTCCCCCTTACGTCCAGTGTGAAGCCAGCTGTGTTTGACCTGTTCCTGGCAGTGGGGATAGCTGTGTACCTGGGTCTGGTGTATGTAGCCATCATTGTAAGTACCTAAACTGTAGGTGGAAGTTGGATTTTTACCTCAATCTAATCGGAGACATTGTTCTTTTTTTTTCTTTCTTGGTGTTTGTGCCAGTTTGTTTCCACCGGCCCATGTGGCAGAAAATAATGTAACTGGAATCTTGCAGGATGGGAAGGCTGGTTTGGCCTGGGTCCAAAGTTGGTGCCACAGGCCTGGACTGTATGAAGGTCTAAAGGAAGGCAGAAAAATGCATTAACAGAATTAGCGAGATATTTGAAATAAGTTCTAAAACTAGAAATATTCATGGAGATATGACATCTTTGATTCTTAAATGTTTTTCTTTTGGCAAGAACCAGAGCTCTAGCCAGCGTCCGTTTTTCTGTCAATTGACGGAAATTTGATGCGTCTGACGGAAAAATTTTAAAACCAATCCGTCAACCTTGAAGGACAAAAATCCTTGGTGGAAGCCACGGGCGGCTTGGGGACGCCGTCCACGGCGGTGAAAGCCACACACTGTTTGTTTTGCTATTACTATGATTTTTTGAATACGATAATCTCATTAAAACCGGTTTTTCAAGGTCTCAATGGCAACATTTACTACTTTGTAGTGTCATAGGGAAAATTAATTTTCGCGGTTTTCACGACGATTTGAATTGGCTGACGGAAAAAAATTCGAGCTGGCTAAAGCCCTGGCAAGAACATTGAGAATGGTTTGGATAAAGAATATAAGTTTAAGAAATGAAAATCTTCACATGTGCTTAGTCAATCTAGGTTGCTTGCCAAATAACTGACACTTTCTCATTTCTCATACCTATCCCACAGAACTTTCACTTCCTGTACAACTTTGTCACAAGCATCAACACCATCAAGGTCAAAGTCAAGCATCAGTGAAGTGGTCAAGACTACTCAAGTGTACATGTAGAATCTTTGATGTCCTGATGCATGCTGTAGGCCACTGTGTGTGTGTGTGTACATGTACACTTGTCATGGACACACCAATGGGCCAAAATGTACCCTATGCACGTTCTTGATAACCAAATTTAAATGAATATAGTAATGCAGTATTCGATTTCACAACAAGAACTGTTACAGACTGTTACCTGTGTGTTTGAGGGTTGGGAGAGGAAAGATTTTAGAGTACATGGATGTAAGCAATGCTAGCGAGGTTATAAAAAGTAGTACCAACTATGTAGAGTAAGTATGCGAGATATGCAAGACATAAGTTGGGAGTATAGGCTTGATATAAATGGCCCAAGGTATATGCACTTCAGCAAGCTGTATTTGTACAGGACATTGCTAAGGCCCAACGTTCACATACCTTTCATGTAGTTGCTTTTAATTGTATGTCTCATGGCTGCCTTTTCCATACTATGTGGACTACAGATCATCATGTATGTGTTTGTAAATGTGATAGAGCATTGGGGCAAACTTAGTATAACACATAGCAAATGTCTAGTTTATAGAATACTAGTACTCAGCCCCGGATGGGACATATATGGTACAAGTTTAAAACCACCCTTGCTATTGGTTAGGGTTCCAAATCTCTGTTTGTTGCTTGGAAGCAATGGTGAACTTTTGTGCAATTTTGCCAGACTGCACAAACTAGAAATTAATGTTACAAATGTTCCTGTCATTTTAGACTTGAGATGACATTCTTTCATCAAGTAACGTCAGGCTTTCTTATTACTGGGTCCAGTCTCTCATAGCTGCAGTTTGCGCCAATGTTTCCTATGGAAGTAACTGTCAGAGTGAACTGAAGTTAAAGAGAATGGATACCAGGCTAGGATAACTCTTGTATTTGTCAAGGAAAATGTATGGTGCAAGGTGTTAACAAAACTATGAGTAAATTTCATGGAATTGAATTTTGAATGCAAAAACCTTGGTCTGTGTAAAGCAGTGAAATAATCATAGAATGGGTAGAATGCACGTAGTAGTGGTTGTTTAAATCAGTAATGAATCGGGTATATGCTGCACTGCCAAAGTTGAATATGTTTTGTGTTTTTGTACAGTTGAAAAATTAACAATTAAAAGAAGCAAGAATGAAGCTGGTGTTGTATACTATTCTTTAGTAGAATTGTGTCTTATGAATTTGTAAGACGTGTCTATACTTCAACTATTTGTACCGAGTACTACTGCGCTATGTTTCTAACCATAGTAACTTCCCTTATGTATAAACACAGCACAGCCTTCTTTATGACAGCCTTTGGGATGTCATTG
Organism: Branchiostoma floridae; assembly: GCF_000003815.2. Classification (NCBI taxonomy): domain Eukaryota; kingdom Metazoa; phylum Chordata; class Leptocardii; order Amphioxiformes; family Branchiostomatidae; genus Branchiostoma; species Branchiostoma floridae. The sequence goes on along the minus strand of NC_049980.1, from coordinate 9,674,640 downwards.
TACTGTAGAAAATATAGGCCAAGCCCAATACTACAATACAGACGTCGTAAATTCTCATGTTGTACGAACGTGCTGAGCGAACAAGAAGTTTACGTTTACACACTTACTGAGGTATTGGTACGACTTGTAACAGAAGTTCTGTTTCAATGCAGCAGATTTTTGTATATCTCAGCCTGCAAATAGAATTATCAGTAGTATAGAAGGTGTTTTTGTTCAAGTGAGGCATTCAAGTTTATATGGCTAGAACGTGTGTTCTGTCTCGATACTTGTGAACAGTTTGCTTCTCGTTACAGGTATGTATGACTTTATCGGTATGATAAAAATGACGGCGATCTAAGATAGATTTGTTCGAGAGCCTTTCAGAGTGACCTGGCGGGCAGGTAGGCTGCCACGGACTAAAATTCTTTACAATTACAAAACAAAAGTGGTCAATCTTTAACTCCACGGGGCGTTTTCTCATCGCCGCAAGCCCAGTGACGTGAACACCATAGTAACCACGATAGCGTTTATGGCAACGGCCCCGGGCGACCTTTTCCAAATCATGTATTTGCTCCATTTGTTTGGTCTACCCGCCCTTATTTGCTGGTTGTGATCGACTGAATTAATCCCGGCCGGAGGGGCTGTCAAAGTGTTTCAGAAGGACTGCAGGTATGTTGGCTGAGCATAGACTTAAAATGACATCTTTCAATTAAGGGACAGAAGATATGACGCATGGGTGCATGTCGTGAAAAGTTACTTCTGTCACTCTTGTTCGTCGGCGATTGGCGAAAGTTTTCATTGGCCATTCCGAGCGTGTTAAACCTGTTTGTGTAACTAATGTCGCGGCCAATAGGAGAGAATTCCTGTAGAGTCCTCAATGGTTGGTAAATGACGACCGATTGATTGAGTCCTAAGCGTTGCCCTAGGGACTTTGTGTGTTTGTGTGATTGAATTGGGCCACGGTGTGCCGCCATACAGACAGACAGACGGTACAGTGCTGCGCCGGCCTGAAGTGTGGTACTCCAGCGCCGCGGCGGCACACTTTCTACGGTGTCATATCCGAGTACGAGAGTCCGTGTAGGGTTACGGTACGTCCCCCGGAACTGCCCCGGTAAGGCGACACCAACATGCCGCCTGAGACGCAAATCCCTGCCCACCTCAGGACACCCAAGACCAGCTATAGCGATGACTACAAGAAGCCGCGACCCTTCAAACAGATTAAGGCGAGACCATTTTCTCCTGGGCGGCGGAATAATCCCCATCCTCGCACGGTAAGATTTCATGGTCCTACAGCACTCTTTAACGTGTGGCCGCACCTGTATAGTTAGCAATATTCCGGTTCAGCAGCAGGTTGCTAAGAGCTTAAACGAAAACGCCACGGGAAATGGTTTTACACGTGTTTACAGTCATGCCGTGTACCGCACCGCCAAATCTAGATATGTTTGAATGACAAGTTTTACAAGTGATGCACTTTAGTTGGGTTTCGAGAGTACAAATACCTTCGTTGTCGACCAGGCAGTAAAAAAAAAACTTTATGACCAATAGCTTGCTCTTGAATTTGTAACAGTACATAACTCCGTCAATCTAAGGACCTCCTTGGTCAAACAATACGACATCCGGTACGTGATATTTTATAGGGAGATAATTGCTTCCTACACATCTCGTTTATAGCTTTATTCTGTTACCAAAACATGGGCCACTGTCACCCAATAACTTACCCGGCGGTCCTTATACCCATCTTTAGTAGGCTAATTGGTTTGAGGGCTTACTTGATACGATGAGGGTAATAGCGTTAGGGCAACAACAACCGTTACGGTATTGTCACGTTGTTGGTGGTTCTCAGCTTGTTTTCATCCCGCTCAATAGGTCTACTTTTGCGTGTAATGGATGTTATCAGAAGATGAGGTAGTTTCATTGTGTCATCGGAAGGATCTAATAGACACTTGTCAGACACTCGTGAAGTGAGAACGGAAGAAAGTCACTTTAGAACTGTAATACCGCTGTGACGGTAGGACATTGTACTGATAATAGTGCTTTTGTAGTGGTAAAAAAGATATCGTATTGGGGATTTTCTTCAAGCCAATCGTCATGAGTCGGTCGACGGTAACCCTGGATGATGACATATCTATGGTAAGTTACAAAATTCTAAATAGTTGTGATTCCAAAATACTTGCAATCCACCGTGAAGTAAGGTCCACGCCGGTAACCATTTCATAACAACCGCCACTCGACTAATGGACAACTAATGTAACAATAAAATTCTCCAAAAAGGCTATTAACCCAAATAGCAGGCATACATTTGTGAGGACACTTCCTCCGAAAGACTTTGCCAGTAATGTTCTTTTCCTCCAAAAGATTTTGCCGACAGTATATTCTTCACAGAACCATGCAATGCCATTGCCGTTGTAAATCAGGATATTGTTGTAGACTTCTCCAAAAGATTTTGCCGACAGTATTCTTCACAGAACCACGTAACGCCATTGCCGTTGTAAATCAGGATATTGTTGTAGACTTCTCTTCCTCCAAAAGATTTTGCCGAATGAATTCTTCACAGAACCACGCAGTGCCATTGCTGTTGTAAATCAAGATATCATTGTAGACGATTAGGCTTGGGTCACTGGTCATTGAGAAGTGCTCTATCAGTGTCATACGTAACGCCATGACCTTACGGGCTATCTTTAACCACTGTTTCTGTTCGCGACCTTGGAACCCAGCCGGTGTTGAGTGTCGCTAAGCCCATTCAGCTCCTGTTGTTCTTGTCTAGCTTTCCTTTTACCACAGAAAAGTTTAGGCAACAACTTTCTGAACATACGGGGCGAAACATCACAACAGGAGCAGTTTTCTTGCTTTACAAAGCTGTTGTCGCTACGTACGACAATGTTTTCGTGTGGCGGTGTTCTATGTAGATGGTGTTGGCCTCTGAGCGTACCGACGTCGGGCGTTACTTCCTAGTTTAGAGAGTTATTAGGAGGTTAGACTAGAATAACCATGCCGAAACGTGGTGGTATTGAGTTTGTAAGCATCCATGCTCCTCCTGGTTTTAAGGGATTTCTGGACACGCCGAACTCGGCCCGGTTCGCCACGGGGACGGCGCTACTCCAGGAGAGGGTACGCAAGGCCGTGCGGGACTACATGCGCCGGGCGTCCGTCGAATCACGACCGGACAACCCGCAAGACATGACCAACACCGACTTCTTCTCTGTTCAACCCAAGGAGATCCAGCAAAGACGTGAGTACTCTTCCTTAGCAACCGCCTAACAAAATATCTCAGGGTGAATATAGCACGTTCGTATGAAACTATGATGTGTATTATTACATAGAGCTCACAAGTTAGGCGACAGAGTGAAGCATGCTTGAACTAGACAAAGTAAGGTCGGAAATTTGAGTCGACTTGTAGCCTTTTTTCAGATGATTTTACGGTTGGTTTGCCCTAAGAGTAGGCAGGGTGGCCCCACCATTGTGGCAAAAAAAAGCCCCTTGAACCCTCGTTTTACTGAGATGTATTGTGTTCTGCCATTGTTGGACATGGCGCTACACATTGTAGTAGAGTCAACATGCGGGAACCACTAGCGTTCTTGGTTACTAATCCATTTCGGAAGGTACGGCGATATTCCAATCCAATTACGCTACATCTTTGGAGAGAGAAAAAGCAAAGTTACGAATTGACCTTGAAAGTAAAAGTAGGAAGGTTATGTGAAAGCTAATGAGAAGATATCACTGTTACTCGTCTGTGGTTAGCCATAGCAACCATCACATGGGGACGGTAGCAACGGTGTATGAGCGTGCGCCAAGGAAAACAACCGCGCTACCGAACACAGAGGGCTTCCGACCTTCCTTCAAAGCCATGTTTTCCCCCGTATCTTGTTACAAAAGGACAAAGATATCACTTTCCCTGCTACCTTACTTAAAACCAGTTAAGGTTCCTAACCTGTATTGTTATCAAGGTACTAATGGCATAGGGCACATATCAAACAATTTATAGATCTCAATGCCGCCTTGACAAAAGAAATCATTTCGAATGGTTTGATAAGGAACGTTTGAGGCTGCGGTGGTTCATGTGGTGTAATGTTGGTTAGTTGAGACCAGTACAAAGGCTCGCCCACATTCTTGCTAGGTGAGTAGAAAAGCCTTGTCAACACAGGCGGATTTGTGGGAAAACATTGGGAGTAAGACCCTAAACATACGTGTTACACTTCTACACATTGGACAAACACAACTACGAGAAACCGTATACTGGCTGTTTTAGAGTTGGCTTTTCCTGCATGACTGTACCTATATAGCTAGTGTAGGTCAAAGCAAACGGTGAAAAACTTGCTGCAATTGCATTTCGCTACAATATACGCCGAATAAAGGTATTTTGGTCCAATAGCCACCTAACTACGACCCTGAAAATCTATTACTAACTTATCTGTAGTGATTATTAAGCTATGTAATGACACATACTTGTCTGCCTAACGGTAACCTGGCACATCAAGATTGTGTTTTGATAAGGGACGAATAGAAGAAATGTTGATTACAACAATAACGATCAATGGCCTGACGATGGCACACACAGGTGGCGTCCCTGGTCGCCATGGTTACCTGCCACGTGGTCTCTGTGTGGGTTGAGCATACTGGTGACATGTTTGGTTGGGTGTTTTGTAGTTCAAGGTGTGGATAGTGACGTCAAAGTTTCGTCAGTTGGTTCATTGTGGTTGACTTAAAAACTGGCTTCAAGACCAAAACTAGACAAAACATTCTTACTGATCGTAAACATGGAGGAGAAAGTAAGAGTATTTTTGGTGCGACATGTTAAGTACATGTATGTTAGCCTCTACCAGGCTCCACAGGACGCTGGAAAAATAGTAGAAATAGCTGGTGTGTCTTTGAGTTTTACCGACATATAGAACAGAAGAACGTACTACACATGTACGACCTTACAATCATTGGTAATGTTTTTTTTTCACTAACTGTTTTTTCACATATTACCGTTACCACACAAAGTACCTTATCTGTGACTTTAAATATTTGTTCGCTACAAACGAGGTCACTAATCGGCCACATTATTGGACGCAAAACTAACCAAACCTTTGGTCTCCATCAGATAGTAGAGCATTCTTGAGAGAGGCTAGATTGGCCATTGGAAACCGTAGGTCTGTCCCAATAAATAGTTGCATTGTAGATAGATAAATCCCATTTCATTTCATTACAACGCATGAGCAGCTACTGATACTGTGTTAGGCCACACTGATCCCCGATAGGTATCTTGGAAAAGTCTTGAAAATAGCATGTCATGAAACGTCATAACCCGAGATTTCACATGCAACCTGAAGTCCTGCTGTAGTAGAATGGAGGGTTTTCAGGGGGCTCACAGTCTATCCAGTTATTCATTTAACAACACCTACCAGCATATCGTGCACACACACCAATACACACGCGTGCACACAGCCCTAAAAATATACAAATTCTATAATATTCTTAACAAATGAAGATAAACAAGTACACCGTTTTGTTCCCCCAGTGCCGAACACGGGTGAGCATGTGGTCAAGAAATTTGTCAGGCCGTCGATGCAATACCTGAAGCAGTCGCTGGAGCCCCCACAGCAACAGCAGTACCACCAACCTCCCGGTAAGATAGTACAGTATATCTTTTGTTGTCATGATCATACATGTAGCCAACATGTCATTATTTACGTTCCCTCAATGCCTGCTTTGATTTTCGCAGCGCCTGCTAAGGACGCTAGAGGGCCCTGGATGGTCTATGGCTCAAATCTATGTTGGCCGATAGACATATAGTTAGGAAATGACTTGCAACTGATTTTAATAATACAGGTCTTTCTTCAAAGCGCATTTATTGTAATGCGGGAGGAGAATATCATAGAGTTTGGCAGATACTTTTCGTGGTGGTGGGCAGAGTCTGGTAATGGGTACTCCTCTTTCTGCGCTCCCCCTCAGAGATTTTGTTCCAGGTTACTTCTTCGTACAAGAAGGGTTTTCTCTGTTGATATCGGTTGGCATTTTCCACATTGTACCCCAGACGAAAATCTAGATCATGAACCGAGAAATGTCATATGCCAATCATCGTCCTTCAGAACTTTAAAAGTACGGTCGGTAACATTACGTTGGTGACCATAGTCTCCGCCAGTTACAACTTATGTCGCCCGCCATTGTATCTAAAGACCAAGGTATGTCAGACCGAAGTGCAGCGAACTCCACACGTGAACTGTAAAGTATACCGGACTCGGGTATCTTTTAGCACGAGAAGTCTCTTCTACGCACACTCCGACCAGGGGTCACAAGTCACACGACACTCCGGCACGGTTGCCAAGGACGCTTTTCTGCCCTTACCTGCCGTGGTATTATATCACCTGGCGGTGTCTGTTGCCACCCTGTAGGACTAACAATAGTCAGACAGTCACGGTCTGAGTTCTGACTAAAGGGCCTTGTGGCAGTCCGGTCTCGCTTGGCGGAAAATCTCTCTAACCAGAGCTGTGCAGAATTCACAGCTTTCTTGTGACAGGTGAGGTTTTAGGTTGTCTGGTGTTGACACAATTTCTTAGCGTGACCTTCTTTTTTGGTTGAGACACTTGGTCAGTGATTCTTTCACGTGCTCTGTAAGATTATACACGATTTTACAGGTAAATGAGGTCGGATTCGAAGTGTGTTACTCTACGTTGCATATTGGCTTCGTATTTAGAGACTTTTGCGGCATATTTGTTCTCGCAACTCTGCAGTCATTTTTACCTTGATTCTCTCAAATATCTGCACTCTTTCAATGTCATGGCGAAAGGTATCCATCCTAGGACGTTTAAGAAGACTCCTACGTGCCCACAGACTTTCTGTGTATTTCTCGTGTTCAGTCCCACCGTGACATTGTTTGGAAGCGGAAAGGTCGGGAAAAGGGCTGGTTTTGCACACATGATCTACGCAAATCCACCGGGTCTAGAACAGGTCGGTTGTGTACACATAAACAGCGGCATGTTTAGTAACTAACATTCAAGGCAAGGCAGTTCAACATGTCGCTCAGGAAAACCAACAGAACTTTGTTCTGTCACCAGAACACTGATTGTAACATCATTGACTATTTTTGCTGTGAGCTTGCATATAATTTTTGTCAAATAGAAGCCGGTTGAATTTTTGAGTCCGTGAGTTCTGACTGTGCCTTGGTTATACAGACGCCATTGATACACAAAAAGCCGGCATACTATAGTCTGTACAGCAACGTGTAAGCGGATCTTCCGCGTAAACACAGGATCTTACAGACTGTGCCGGCGTACAGGTGGAACTAAGAAGCGGGATATACTAAAACAACCTGTTCAGCGCCTACCCATTCTCCCTCTGCGTCGTGAATTACAATGAAAACACGTCCCTTTACAAAAGGGTCCTTTGGGAGATCTAACCTCGATACCGGGGCAAATGATTTGGACATTGTTTCTGCTTCCTTTAGAGAATAATGGCAAGTGCAGTGAACTGCTTTTCGTATGAGCTTAAGATATGACCTGTGTTAAATGCCTTTTGCTAGGCTAAAAAGAGTTGGATTAAATTTGGTCTTTGGTAAATATTTGTGTTTGGATGCAAGCATTTCTTCCAATCGAGAGAGCAATCGAGAGAGTTGAATTGATAGTAGGGACAAAGGAAAAAGTACATGTAGACAGTAACATTGTGGAAAGGTAGCAACAAGACGATTATGGAGGGGGGGGGGGGGGTTCTATAGAGCTTCGGTAACGGATGTCTTGTATTACAAGTGCGTGTGTATGGTGCATTTATTAGGTACGTAACATTACATGTGATTCTTATCTTTTGGTGTCATCATGTTTAGACAACAGACAATCCCTCTGGGATTCAGTCTCGACAGCATTTCCCAGCATTATGATTGTATTTTACATAATCAATCGGACTGAAAATCGTTCTTGTATAGAAAGCAATTCTCATTCACTCTCCGTACATGATGTTAAGTAGGGTGTCACTATTTGGCTGGAAATGTATGTTATGTTACTGCTTTGAAAGAAACTTTGTAATTCAGGGGCTACTATATTGGAATGGGGACACACCTCGCATAGAGAACGCAGTGATGTGTTGTTATGGCTGCGTATTTTCCGTTGCCATACCAAAAGACGCGAGCAGTAGCAATCCAATCGATATAATCAACAAATGCAGAATTCGGTGCGTTTGTAATACAGAAGTTTCTTTCCATTTTGTTGAACCGTCGTTTAAATCGGCGCCTTTGTTGTTGTTTTCTTTTTCTTCAGACCCGGAGGTACCGCGAGTAAGTATCCAGGCTCGCCTCCCCCAGTACAAGCCGAGAGAGAAGTGGGTAGTGGTCAACAAAGGGCCGCCCACAGCACCGGAGGACCAGCCGCACTGGTCAACCTGGAACACCAAGACACCCTTCCACCCTCCCACAGCGCCGCAGGTAACACAACTTCATGATCTGATACACCGTTTTTGTAGGTAGAGGGTATATTTTGCAAAGTTTATGAGAAGAAATGATACATTTATTGGTCGATATTTGGTGCCGTGTGAAATGATAGATGTTATGGGCACATTGCGAAAGGAAGAAAATCATATATCACATACACATGTGTTACACTATATATACCATCCTCATCTGTTAGTATAATAACGTTTGAACTTGTGGTTCCCTTGCTAAGCACCACGTGAACTCGGTCCCGAGCAGACCGAAGACAGCTCCCCCTGGCGAGTTCAGAGAGGACGAGCAGGAGTGGACGACGTACCGTACTGTGAAGACCCCGCCCCACGCCATGACAGGCTACACCGCCTACCCGCAGTCACACCAGCCCATCCCGCCGCCTGACAACAGGCCGGTAAGTAATGAACAGGGATGTCCACGGAGAATTTAAGGAACAAAACATGGTATGACAGCGCTAGCCAACATGAAAGTAGTAAAAGTGACACTAGTGAGGTAGATTGGTATCACTAACAAAGTTACCAATGGTACCGTATTGGTGCCACTTTTACAACTATCCAACAAGTTTCACTTCTACAACTACAATCCTGGGTACAGTCCTCACAAGTGTCACCTCTACAAGTACAATCATTAGGCTGCAACACAACATATGTGCCCATTTTGGTAATTTTTCGCCAGTAGAAAATATTCTTTTTTTCCTGAAATCAGGCGAAAATTTATCTATTTGCTGTACTTGTGGCCTAACATTATGGTAACTTGAACAGTAGCGGGGGCAATTGGGTACATATATTGGGGATCGTAGAAACTAAAGCATGTTTATTTTGACTTTGATCGTAAGCCTGTAGTTTTGTTCTCGTCCTCCAGGTGAGCGCTATGGACGGACAGGTGGGCAAGTTCAAGACTTGGGCCCAGAACGCTGACGACTACGGTAAGGAGATTACAAAGCTCAGAAAGTGTCTAAAAAGTACCACGTCTGGTGACGGGTCCCAAATTTTCTTATTCCTTCAAGTGGTGAAGTGGCCATGGTCAAGATTTCAAACAAAGTCCTGTGGCGTTGCTACGGATTGCATCCCAGTGTACAATTGTAATTGTAATTGTGGCCTTTCATATTAGCGCAAAGTGATCTCGTTTTTGTTATGAGTTCTCTATCTATATGTACGGGACAACGCACTGAATAGATGGTATTTTAAACTAAATATATCAGCCTTTGGGACAAACAAAATTTAAATTGACAGGGGGAACGCTAATCTTGTAGCACACTGTACTACGTAATTACCTTAAAACGCCCGGTGTCGCCTAGAGAGTTCTGAAGAACATTGGCTCTTTGTCAGAAACTTTATTAAGTCAAAGTCCTCCCCATAGTGAATGGTTTGGCAGGAGGCGAAGTGAATTGGTTTGTTTTAATGCAATTTTCGACACAGATCGATTTCATGAATGGGTTGTGTGTGTGCGGTTAACTTACTTTTTTGATGAAAAAAACAACAACTTGTTTCTTGCTAGAAGACAGAAGAGCGATCAAGCGATGACGAGTCGATCAAACTCTTTCTCCAAGTACCATGTACAACATGTAGAACCTATCATGTACAATACCACATTGCTAAGAATCCCACGATGCAATCTCTGTTCGTGAGTAAAAAGAAGCATTTTAGGGAAGGGGTGGAATACATTTGGAAAGTATTAACAGTCTTCAGCATTTTGGGCACACCGTGTTTGATGATTGTTTTTATGACGACACCGTTTTGTCTACGGCCGTCTTCCAGAGAAACAGATAGTTTACGACATGTTGAAGAGTCTGAACGGCGGGAAGTCTGCCGGGCCTGAGCGGTCCCAGCCGAGCTCCATGCGGGTACATGTGGCCACACGGGGGAGTTCCCCCGTACGTCTGGAAAAATCAGGTAGGAAAGGAAGGAAAAAAAAAATTGATGTCTTGTCATTTTTGGTGATGCCACCGGGGCGGATCCTTTACAGTGGTAAGGCTAACGTCACATTTCCAAACCGGGGCCCGTGCAGGAAGCTTTCGGGAACGAAAAGTATGATATAAGAGACCTCAAACTACACAAGACGTAAAGAGAATGGCCGTTGGCATTATTTGTACATATTCTTACGTATACATTTCTATTTTTCGTTTCCACAAACAGCCCGACCGGGGCCCGGTTTGGAAATGTGACGTTAAATTAGCCTAATGCGATGTCGTAGCAGACCGGACCACATTTTTCAAACGATTTATAGCGCAATCTAAATGTTACGTAAGATAAACGAATTATTTTAATCGCCAATTCTAATTATTTGTGGGGAATCACACTGGTAAAAACATTTGTTTCTCTGTTGATCTGCAGCGTCACAGAATAGAGCGACCCGTTCTGCACCAGCGCGACAACGGCGCAAGCTGGCCCCCACCGGCGCCAACAACGGACCGCCCCCGGCCTACCGGCTGAACGGGATCGACGGTAGGGTGGACGGGAACCCCCGCGAAGAAAAGATCCTGAAGGACTACATGGAAGACTTGGAAGAGTAAGTTTCCTGTGAACTTGACAAACTGAGCTAGTCAGGATAAATAATCATTTCATTGCTTTGCTCTCAAAGTATGTGTTTTCCATGATGAAGACAGTCCAAATGCACCAAAAGGTAAAATTCTCAACTATAGCCTCGACAACATTGTTGGAGGACTAGAGGAGCGAAGAGGGTAACAGTACATGGGAGTCTTTAATAATAATAATAGTCGGAAGGCTTGCCACAAAATCCCCAACCTTGCTGCTCTCTCACGCCTCTCTGCTCTGCCCTGCACACAGAAAGGCTTACCTGTCAGAAATCTTCAAGAGTTCCAGCGGTAAGAAGGACAGGTAAGTCGCGCGGTGACGTCAGTAACTAACGTTAGCCGTAGTGCTGATGACCACGCTAACCACATGCTGGCAGAAGGGACCTCTGTGGTGCATTTTATGTGATTTTCAAGGCCCCTTTCCTGGCAAAATTACGATTTCGTGACGTTGGGTTGTGGATTTCTTTGCTTGTTTGCAGGTTTTTTTATTTCCTTGTTGACAGGGCAGCCAATAGAAAAAGTTATGAAAAGGGAGTCAGAACAACTCATGCGACGTTCCCTCATAGATTCTCCCATTTCTTACAGCCAAGTGCAGAGCGGCAAGTCTAACGTGACCATTGCACGGCTGCCCCCTAACCCACCGCGGTGGTACCGCAACCAGCCGAAGAAGTCGCTGGACTACACCTGTAACGTCAGCTTCTTCCAGCACGTCCGGCCGCCGCACCGCAGTCACTTCATCATCGCGCCCGACTGGACCTCCGAGAGACTCACTGTCAGGAAGAAGATAAACCACATGGTGTCTAGTTCTGTGTAATAACGAACGTGTCCAATAATGTCTTCCTTTATCACAAAATAGCATCCCCCACCCAAAATGACCGGCAAACTGAACAAAGGTTATTGTAACAAAAATTGTATTGTTGATGCCACTTTTGCACAGTCAATCTAGTTTTGGACTGTGGAAACTCTGAAAATTCGAGTGAAAGGGCGGGAAATAGAAAGACATTATCGGGCAAAAACTACCCTGAAATGGTCTTTATTAATATTCATTGTTCCCATTTCAACCCTCTCCCCAACTTACCACCCTTCTCTACCCTGGATTGCAATGTTTGTTTTCTAACTTACTGACGTTGGAATGGATATAATGATGTTTTATCCTAGATGAACTGCACTAAACTGCTGCTGAAGAGAGGGTTTAGCCCGACGTTTTTGGTATTCACTCAGTTTAAATAACACTTCTATCACAATGTTGAAAAAGTAATAACTATCAATTCAATGCTACTAATGGAATATTTAGTAACATAAGGGCTGGTTAGATAACATCCTATGAATTTATATACATGCTATATAATATGTTGGTGATGTTCTAAAAGTACATTTGTCCCTACGGAATGCAAGCTGCAGGGCGTAGGTAAATTGGTAGGGGGCGCTTCAGACTGGTCTACAATGGAGAACTTTACGTGATATCATATATCAAATTTGACTCCATCTAGCTGGACAACATGTCATGAGTTGTCGAAAGGGGTCTGTGAATTAAGTGTGTCTGTCTTGTTGGCAATGCTGGAGAAAGATAATTAGCAGAACTGAGTGTGAAGTAATTCACTGGTTATGATTAGGGCTGATATGTACTCACTATTAGCATAGAAGAACATTGTAATAACATAAAAGCGATAAAATCGCAGTCCTTCCCACAAATAGACTGATTTTATGAATAGTATTGTATGTGTGATAGCACATTGTTTTTGCATGTTGATGAAATTACTTTACTTCTATAGTACATTCTACTTCAAATTACTATATGAGAGTGGTGTATGAAAAAAAAATCTTTTTAATTGTAGTTGGTTGTAGGTGTACACTTTTCCAAGTTTTTGTAGGAAGATGTGCAATTTTCCCGACACGAAGGCAACATACAGATGTACACTTCTTTATTACCTGCGTTTATCCACAATTGTCACAGCATGCGTCATACTAACGTGCGCACGTTTTCACAGAGACTTTTTTTGTAAAAGATACATTTTGCTTCAATATCACACGCCATGTACACAAAGGCATGTTGAATACAATAAAATCACAGGAAACGGGAACATTGTGTCCTTCGTGTATTTTATGTCAAGTTTTAAGGCCATGTTGATACGAATATGGATGACATGTTGATATGGATGACATCCGCGCGTACCAATTTTCGGCCGTTTCCAAACAACGTTTTCAACCATGCTGTAAATATATCATAGCTGATGCTGGGCAAATTTATGCCGTAGATTGCAATAAAATGTCGGAAAACGGATACTAATTGCAAAAAGAAGACGGGAAAGAACTAAGATTAAAGAATCTATTGCTCGGCATATCATACATGTGTGTTTTGTCATTTGTTCAACCTTCCTCCTTTTTTTACACACACTCTCGCATCAGTTTTGGAGTTCTCCACAGAGGATGTGATCCATATACAATCGAACTAACATATCCTTATATAAATTTTGAAAGAATAAACTTACAGTTGCGGTCGTATCTAGTATACATCTTTCGGACTATTTGCCATAATGACAATATAAATGCACTTAAGTAGTGCATCGTTTCCTTTCGTTTGCCTGGAAAACCGCGTGATGATCATGAAAACTCTGGCCAGATGATTTGACATTTATGAATAATATAAGCAATTATCCATCCTGCCAGGGGTCTCCTTTACACTCCGATAATATTATGTCAGCTGTGGGAGAAAAATACTACATGTAATGAAAACAGCAGCGCCCCCTTACAACTTCAGGGAGGAGGAGCAGGAGTGGACGACGTACCGTACGGTCCATGTGAAAATGGACTACACGGCGTTCCCGCATCACACCAAACCCTGAAGACAGGTCGGTAAGTAATCAGCAGAATACAGGAACACATCAGCTCATAACTACCTAAAAAGATTTTAACACTGAACGAAAAATTTGGTCCAATAGTCAATACCATCAGAGCGTTCCCGCTATTAAAAGTAGAAATTGTTCACTGTGGAAAGTGGTATCGATATGACAGGTTAGGATATTGAAGATACTAGAAATCCCGTATATCGCGTTGTTGTTTTGTTCTTACCGGCCAGGTGAGTGCTATGACGACAGCAGGCAGGTGGGCACTGATGAGTTCAAGTCTTGGGCCCGGAACGCGGACAATTGCGGTAAGACTATTGCAAGCAAGGAAAATGCCTCTTCATGTTTCACCTCTCAGTGTTGAATTGAAACAATACCACGAATTGGAACAACGTCATCTTATGTTCCTATGCAGTTGTGGCATTACTCTTTTAAGCTTAAAATCTTTATCCATCTTACTTTTAAAAAAGCAGGGCACTAATATCTAGGGATATCAAGTGGACGGAAGGTGGTTTCAAACTGCAATACTTTCAAAATATTGTAGTTCAAAACCACCGTCTAGTCACTTGATATCTGTAAATATAATTTTCAAATACAATAGATAATGGCTACCCCTTGGATAAAGATGAGTGTTCCCGATGTACAGCTTAAGGTAAACTGGAGCTCGTTTTCGTCATGGGTTCCCAATCTACATGTAAGGGACAACACATTGAACAATTTTCGGGCTGGCATTTCAGACTTTGTACTGATGTGTATTAAACTTTTCGGTTGCCGCAAATTTGATTTGACTGTAATCTTGCTGCACGCAGTACTACATAATCAACTCACAATAGCCGAAGTCGCCGACAGAGCTCTGAAGAACATTGGCTCTTTGTCAAAAACGTCTAAAGAAAGTCCTCTCCGCAATGAACCGCAGGAGGCGAAGTAGATTGGTTTGGTTAAGGCCACAACAAGTAAATTTTATGGATGACATCCGTGTGCTCATTAGTTCTTCAAGACATCTTTCTTGTTGGAGATGGTCAACATGACGAAAAATTACCAGAATGAGCAAATATGTTGTGTTGCAGCCTAATGATTGTACTTGTAGAAGTGACACTTGCGAGGTACCCAAGACTGTAGTTTTAGAAGTGAAGCTAGTTGGATAGTTGTAAAAGTGACACCAATAATAAAGCTATGAGTGTAGTTACGCGAACTTTGTTAGTGATACCAGTCTACCACACTAGTGTCACTTTTACTACACCAGTGCACGTCTTCAATACAGGAATGAATGCCTTGCAATTGTTGGCTGTGTACCATGGTTTGTCCCTTTAATTCTTGTTACAACGTTTATGGAGTCTATTTTGAAAATGTGGCCATGTTTTTTTTTTCTTGTACCTATCTTGTTTTTCCGCCATATTTTCACTATTTTTGGAGTCTCAAGAGGACGTCATCCATAAGATTTACTTGCTGTGGCCTTAATGTAATTTCCGAGGCGCGTCTATTTCACGAATGAGTTCTGCGTGCGGATAACATTACATGTAACGTTATGTTTCATGAACAACAAACATGCTTGGAACAACGACAAAATATAATGGGCTTGCTTAGGTTGATCCCAAACAGGTCATGATATAATGTCCTTGTAAGTGTTGAAGCTGAAAAGAGGTACAAACATGTGTTAAAATGAGGTCCCGTGTTTGAGGAGAGCCACACCTCGAGCACATTAAAGTCCTTCCTGGTGTGAGTGGTTCAAAACCTAAAGTCCTATGGTCACACCTGAATGTCACATTGAGATCACCTGAGTTAGCGACGAATGGCAGCCGCCCAAACCCTTGCGATTTAGCCCGCCTGGCGTAGGCTCCTCGCAGTTCAGCCCCTGGCTGTTCATGTGAAGAGAGAGTAGTCGGCCCACCCAACAATGCGTGCATAGGTCCTCACATATTATAAATCTTATTTAGAATGACCTTTGAGTAGACATAGGACAACAGTTTAAGTGCAGGCGTGGAGTTTAAGTCACACTTGTCGGTTGTTTTGAACTTGATATGGATAGAGTGTGAATTTTCCAAACATAACCGTTGCACAGAACACTAGGAGAACCCTAATCTCCAAGAAAATCCTACGATAGCTACGTACACTCCTTTGCCAGCTTTTGATGCTATCTTATGCAACCGTAGAATCTGCTTTGATATTAGAAACCCACCAGGCCATACTATCGCATATATGTAGGAAATACGCAGACAACAATAGTTGGTGAGATTTAATGCCATATTGTTGGAGCACAGTTACATCTGTATTCAATCTAGTTACAACGTATATACACTTAAAACAGGAAGCATTTGTTAAGCAAGCACAGCTTTCCCTTCATCAGCTAACTCATAATTTGGTGTTTTTTTAAAGCTTTCCAAATAGACCTAGTGCTGCAAATATACAGAATACATGTAGTACATGTATTACATAGTTTTATAGAGAAATAAAAATCTCAAGGTCTGCATACTTTGTTTCATTGATACATGTATACTAGTCCTGGCTTTGCTGGTTCAAGCAGATGTTGGAAAGGAAAATAGCAAGGGTTTCCTGTCTATTCAGTTTACCTAATAGCCATCACTTCAACATAGGCCATAAAAAGAAATATACCAGAATAATACACACAGAAAAATAGATGTAAGACTCCATATCTATAGTACAGCACTTGTACCTGACCAGAATATGATTGACAGACTTCTGTTAACATTTCAGATTTAGAATTCTCATGAACATCATTTAAAAACAAATGTTACAAAAACATAATATATGATGATACATTTGTATGTACAACAAGTGGAATGTGTTAAAGGTACCTGATTGTGAAGAAGCAATGGAAAAAATGCGTACCCTTGTTCCAAAGTTTTAGAAATACAAAATTCACATAAGACTTGATGCTTACTGCTAACAATACTCAGCACTTGTCATAAACTATCTTCGGACTGGTTACTATCTTACATGTAGTCTAGACACTCTTTGTACAGTTTTTCAGATATGTCAAACAGAACAGTTTGAAGAATACTCTTGACAACAAAGATGATATTTCTGTGTTTAAGTCTAGAATTAGCATCACACCACTGCACTTTACAATCTCTTCTTAGCCTGTGCTGCTATCCTTTTCTTCTCTTCTTGTGCTGCAACTTCCTTCCTGACTTGGTCAGGGAGCTCTGGGTTCCTGAAGTATTCTGAACCAAAAATAAGGAAAAAGGTTAATTCTTTTCTGAGAATAGAAGAAAAGAACAATTGTTACAAATGTTCATCCAGTTACCAAGTAAATATAAGGCCTATTTTTCCCTTTAAAATGCTCAAAATGACATATATACAGTGTCTACATGTTACACACTGTGTCTCACTACACAATGAAATATCAAAACTTCTGCTGCAGTACCGTATAAAGATGCTAGGAGACCCATTAGCAAAGTTGACCTTCGTTTTCTTGACCCCTACCTGCCTACCAAATAGTAGTTGCTAGCAAGCAAAAGGATAGAGCCAACAGTCACTACAGAGGATGGTACTCAGGCTACCTACCAAATATGTATCCATCCACAAGTTACACTTTCCACAAGCAGGCACACACACACAAAAAAAGGAAACATATCGTTCTTGCAAAGGTAATGATATACATAAGATAGAGTCCTACATGCCTACAAATGAATTATAATCTACCAAAGGAAAACTTTAAAGTTGAGGTTAAGGTTGCAGGAAATGAATCATATGGCCATTCTGACAAACCAATGTTATGGAATCATCTGTATGTAAGTCAGATGATGATGGCAAGTAATCAGTACTCACCCGCAGCAAACTCCCTGATATTTTCTGGTTTCTTCGCCAAGACATCACTAGTGAAAAGCGAACATAGATCGTCAACATTTTTGCAATGAATAGCTCAGAAACTTCTAATTGATTAAAAAAAATCATCGGACCAGATTTTGGGCCGATTTGAAAATAAACAGATTACACCGACAGTCGTTCTCGTGTTTGGGGGCTTACACATCCAAGAAAATAACAAGAGTGAAGTAGAGGAGAGTTGATAGTCATTTGTACCAAGTTTCCACAGTCAAACTTGGTCTAAAACAGAGGCAGTTACGTATACTGAGTTAGTGTTGTTTACATGATTTCAAAATGCGAATACTCCACCGAACAGAGTCCTTTATAGCAAAATGGGCCATTGTTTTGAGTATTGCCCATTCACAAGTTTCCAAACATAATTAGGTCCAGGTTCAAGTCTGGACCTGGTCCTGTGGACCTGGACTGTACCTGTACCAGAATTTTCTGTACTGGTACCCAGCCCTACAATATACGACACAGACAACTCCATATTTCTGGTGGTTCGTACCTGAGGAAGCCAGACACCATACAGGAGACTTCCGGATGCTCCCTGAGATAACGCTCATTACCTAACCTGGTCTGCACCTACAGGGATAAACAAGAAAAACACAACTTTATATTCAGTAACATCAACTATGTCCATTATAAGCATGTTCACGTTCATGTTCTGAGTATGCCTGTGAGTGACAGGAATTGTAATACGTCACAGTTGAAGGTCCCCGACGTTTTAACAGTTTGTTTGTTTATTTTCATTTATCCAGGGGTACATATCGCCTGGCCGGCGTTTTTAAAAGATCCCTGGGGTATCCCAGTTGTAACCATTGTTCAAGTACCGTCTATCGTCCTTGCCAAGGAGCTCTGAGCTTTTGTGGCGACAGCAATAGCGGTCATGATTTGTAATCCGCCGCCCTGGGTTCGATCCCGGACGTCGGCATGTTTGTTTCTTTCTGTTCTTACTCGCCCCTCTCACTTTCTACACAGTTCTTGTCTGGCTCATTGTCTCGGTTGACATAAAAATACCCAGAGAAATGAATTTGTTTCTGATTATGCCATCACCTTTGACATATTACCTGTAATTCCTGTCATCGCACATGCCTGCTTAGAACCATGAACTTGCTTATTGGTTAGATATAATATCAGTGAAAACAGCTGGTCTTAGCAGGAGCCAAACATATTTTCACCACGTCGAGCATCAAAGGCAAGGGAAATCTTGACCCACTGAAATGCCATTTCCTGCATTTTGAGGGGTAATGTATACTTTGCTGGTAGACTAAGCTACATCTCTATCTATATATTTTTTTTGGGGGGGGGGGGTCACTCATACACTCTCGATGGTTTGTCGTTCACTAAAATACATCTACAAACACGCTATGCTGCAAACTGAGGGATATATTCCCTTCCATAAAATCTATTTTTACAGACAGTGACACTATTGTACAAAGGTATACATATATGATGTCAGACTGCACTTTAATTGAATACGGGATTCTACAGGTCTGAATGCCTTATTTTCCGAAGACAGGATTCAGGTACAAAATTCTGTCAAGTTTATTATATCATGGGGAAGTGGTCAATGTTCAGAAAGAGGGTACAAAAATGTAACTTTAGTAGTAAAAGGGGGAGGGGGGAACTGTAGTGGAGGATCTAGATCTCAATCACAGCTAGTTCAGAATATGGTCAGTTCTGAGACATCCTACTCGCCACAGAGCTTTAGGACATCCCCTACCTTGAACTGATTGAGCTTGGCCTGTTGTTCCTCACTGAGAGCGCCTCGATCGAACGGTTCCATCCCCTGCGGAGGATCCCGCTGCGGTTTCGCCACACCTTCCGCCATCTTTGTTTTCCTCAACAACATCCAAACGCAAATAACAGCCAAGCTATGCCATATCAAAGAACTGTAATGTCTATATATCACTTCAGAAATCGTTATACATTCGACACTGGTTAAAGCAAATTCATAGCAGTTGTTACGAAACAAGCAAAACTATTTTAAGAAAATTTTAAACGGATTCCGTTTTGCAGCGGTGTACCTATGGTTTCAATGTACGCGCAAACAATAGAGGTAACCAAGGTAGCAGTCAGGTGAGGTATAGGGGCAGATCACCTGGAATATTGTCCCAACGCGTGAGAAAATGATTGGAAAAGACTCAGGGTTTAAAGAAAGAAACCAATGCTTCTCTAGTCGATAATGGATATCACTTTTTTGTTGAACTACAAACAGAGCAAGCCCTTTGAATCGAACTTTTAAGAATCTTCAAGCAGATCCTACGGTGGCATATACTAGTAAGATAGTATCATAAGATGTCCAAGGAGGGGAGCCGGCTAATCAACACTCTTTGGCCGGCTTTTGTTTTCTTTTCCAGCTGCATGGTTGTACAAATATTGAACAAAACTTTACGGTATCCACTTTTGTATTCTATGTGTAACTAGTAGTATAAGCCCTTTCACAGAGGTCAGAACGCAGGGAAACCCTTTGACATACCACTATTACCTAGATACCTTTTGCTTCATTTTGTATCTTGCTTAATCTGCTTATGTTTTCGTTTTTGTATATACATATGTAAAGTGGTGGCGTGAATATAAGTAGATAAGTTGATTGCGCCACCACTACCTCTGTCTTGTCTGTCAAAGTGAATAAAACACGTAAAGCCTATTAAAGGCCTCGAAAAAGAAAACAGTCCTTATCATGGCCGTTGTTTCGATTTGCATAACAACGTCCGGCAGACGAGTTTTGTCTACTTTTTGTGGGCCTTTGCCTTTGACATATCACCTAGAATTCCTGTCGCCGCTCATGCGTCCTGCCTGATCTCTGTAAAAGCGCTTATTGTCAAAACTTCATCAGGCGTGTCGTTTGGACCGAGAACTTAAGCGTTGACTCAGCTAGTAAAACTTTGCAAAAGGTACTGGTGTCCGGTTTCTTTCCTAGAATTTCTACTGAGAATCGAACTGGGTAAGATAACCTTTTTTTTTTTCCTCTACGGAAGTTCCCCATTTGAAGAAAAGTCCTTAGGTCGGGTTCTTGTTCAATCATGAGTCTTCTTCTCTGTATTGTCCATCGGTAGATGTCATTTCACTTTGTTCGGATTTTACGGTCAAACAGTCTCAGATTTTTCCAAAAGTTGTTTGGAACCATAGAATTACAAATTCAATAATTTCGAATGTTCATATACGTTGACATGTCTTGTGACACTAGTTGATGCTATATAGCTAGTCATACGTTTTATTGTGGGCATTTCAAGTACTTCTAAGTATGAACTTTTCTCCAAGTACGTTTATAGTATGTTTGCATAGATCCATAGTGATCAACGTCAACGAAAGATGTTGACAGTGAAAGGTGTCGAGTGAGAAACCTTACACCAAGCACGTGGCTTAAGGCTCCAGGTTGCCAGTTGGTCGTCACGCAAATACATGTGCCATGACACAGTTATCTGTCAGTTGAGAAACAGTAAACAAGGCCTCTGGGTCGCCTTTGATTGAGGATCATTGAGGAGGAAATGATCACGATATTTGAACTACGTGCATCCAGTCATGTACTGCCGCCATGTTTTACAATCATCTCTTTATGAAATACTATCGCCGAGAATATGTTTTGATAGCATTTGTAAGTATGTTTGTATGTATGTGGTTGAAGAACATAGCCCCAAAAGCTATTGTTGGGTTGTAAATTTTGTCCTGAAAATGGGTACTCTCTATATGTTTAGGTCTTGTCCACTCTCTAAGAAATGATGAGATTTTCTGGGCCCCTGGTAGCTGTCATTGGTACTGCAGTAGAACATCCGGTTTTCTTATCTTGTGTCCTGGACAGACTTCCCTGGCCAATTTCCAAACTCTTTGCCTAATCTACTATCCCTTCGTCCGGTACCCCCACAGGAAGGCCTGGTGAAGGCTAGTACGACCGTACAGTGGCCTGAAGAACAAACATTCAATTACTCAATGGCATGCCGACTGGTAAAATATTTAGCTAGGACGTGACCGCACCTGTGACTTCAACCAATCAGAAGTAAAAGAAATGCAGTTATTTCCGCGTCCCTGCGTTAGGAGGAGCTGCTAGGTAGAAACCTATGAAGCCTTGGTAATCCTTTTTGAGCCAATCCACACATCGACGGGGCTTGGAATCAGGTAGGGTCAATCTAGCAAATATTCCCCCAGTTACTATGCTAGTTATGATGGGTGGATTTCAAATATCTATTGACTTGCTTTGATAAAATGCCACAAGTTAACTTACTTTGCGCTTGAATTTCGATGATACATAATACGCTAGCGCCATGGCGACTACGGACTAGTATACTTTCCGTTCACTACGTTTGTATATACACCCCCATGAAACTGCCTTTCTGCCGTACCCGTAAATTTCCGCCGTACCCGTTAAAACTCTCCGCTGTACCCGTTAGTTTTCTCCGTACCATGTCCTTTTCTGCCGTACCCAATGGCCAATATCGCTCGGCGACAGGGCGTACTTATACACGAAAGTCTCATACACATACCCTGTACGGCAACGATACACGGCCACATACAGTACAGCCTATGCTCTTGGAAACATTCCGGACTACCTCTCTGCTAAGTCTACAAATCTAATATGTTGAAGTTCAGGGTATAGCATACAAAATATCTTAAAATGAGCTTAATTTGCCGGCGCGTTCTCTTCAGCTGGTCTTGAATTTAACAGCTGTCGATGAACACGGTACTAGTGTCATCTGTATATGTGCCTTTAAAGACAGCCATAATCATGCCTCCAGGCTGATAACTACATTCTTGTGAGTTCAGTCGAACGAATGCTGTCTATAGGTAATTAGTTTTCAGGTGCCGTTGTCAACTTAGTTGCTGATCCGTTACAAGGTCACCGTGATTTCCTGATCTGACAACAGCAATCTCAGCAGAGCGTGATCGGTAAGTTAAGGTGCCCTCTAACTAATCTCCAAGCAGATCCTACGGTGCCATAAGATAGTATCAAAGCTGGCCAGGGAGTATAGCCGGCTAAGGGAGTCAAACGGGCACCGGAGTGGAGTTTGATACTTTACATTACGCACCGTGGATCTGGTTCGAGATTACCCTGTAACATGATTTCGCTTTTTGGATCGAAGTGAATACGTTTGAAAATGCTACGATTTCCTATCCTGTAATAAAATCTACATCGAAGTCAGCTAACAAATGACCACAATTAGTACACCACAATGATCAGTACACGAGAGAAACCTTTGATCCAAACCCATCGCTACCCAAAACTATGTTAACAACATGCAAATACTTATGGATGCCAAACTACTACTATCCAATGCTAACGAGTGAGACCTTTCATTCATACAAAAGTATCTCTTGTACATTGCAGCATATCTAGTACCAAATGACCTAT